>NC_085842.1:176201869-176501869 GCF_035594765.1 Anolis carolinensis | reverse complement strand
GGCTTTACAAGCAATTGGTAGAAAGCATTTCAGTAACAAGGAATGCTAAGTATCTTGGCTTGGATTCCAGACTCCTCTGAGCAGAATTCTACTCATGGGATGCTTTCACTGTCAAGAAGTGAAGGAAACTAGTTTCACTTTCCTACTTATCCAGAGAGTAGTGATACAGTCCGGTGGAACAGTGTTGTAGTTGACACAAGAGGCAGCAGGAGAAAGGAAGAATCAACAAAATTGTGGTGTCACCCTTCTCATCTATGGAAGCTTCTGCTGGACTTCAGTCTCTTTGGACAATGGAAAGAGTCCTCTGTTTTTGGAAGAGCAACTATGAAGTCAAGCCCTTTAGCGTAAATGTTTTCCCAAACAACTGAAACCCCCTATGTTTACAAAATGGCAATATAAGCAGGCACAGTACAGTTCCAACATTTAAGTGTGAGTCTGGTTTTGTAATTTAAAAAATTGAGGTCAGCGTATTATTATTATTATTATTATTATTTTATTATGACACAGCAAACAAGATAGATATGCTGGATTTTGTTTCACAAAATCACAAGTCAAACACTTCCCAAGTGTCTAGGACTGTGTGATGTATTTTCGGATGATGCGTGCAGATCCCAGTAGGGTGGCCTTTTGCAGTTGGCAGATCGTAATTTTGTCAAAGTCTATTGTTTCCAAATGCCAGCTGAAATCTTTTGGCATGGCACCCAATGCGCCGATCACGACTGGGACCACCTGTACTGGTTTCTGCCAGAGTCTTTGACGTGGTGGGGGAGCTTAACCATTCCGATGATGCTGAGGGCTGTGCTGGCGGTAGTGTAACTACTGGCAGGTCCAACCAAGCCAGAGAGCCTCAGCTGAGGAATGGAACCAAGAGCACCTAACCCATTAGCATTATGGAGAATCAAACCAAAACGAAGTCTATACTGGCTCGGTCGTCGCCCAGGATAAAAAGGACCGTGGTGGATGCTGCTGATTCTGGACATCCATCGACAAGTGGGCTGCAGAATCAAAATACAAATGAACAGTCACAGAAGCAGCAGAAATATACAATGCCAGAAAACCACACTATTGTTGTTGTTGTTGTTGTTATTATTATTATTATTATTATTATTATTTATACCCCACTTTATCTTTGCCAAAGGGGACTCAAAGCATACAAAATAAGATTCCATGAATGGGAAGAAACTTTGCTCTGATGTCTCAGAGTGACCCTTAATCAGTACTATCGGCCCTTGGTATCTGCTGGGGTTTTGTTCCAGGACATCCATGGATACTAAAATCTGTAGCCATTCAAGTCCCATTAAATACAGTGGTGTAGTAAAATAGTGCCCTTTATACAAAATGGCAAAATCAAGATTTGCTTTGGGATTTTGTTTAAAGTTTCAAACTGATGGTTGAATCTAAAGTTTCAAGCTGTTGATGGTGTGGTGGAAGCTCCTTCCTTTGAAGCTTTTAAACAGGCTGGATGGCCACCTGACAGGGCTGCTTTGATTGTGCTTTTCCTGCATGGCGGGGGGTAGTACTAGATGTCCCATGTGGTCTCTTTCAACTCTATTATTATATGAATCCATAGTTACAGAATTCATCAATATGGATGGCCGACTCCTTTTACATGGTCTTTGTAGGAAAAAGTCAGCTTAAATTTAGTGTATCAAGGGCTGCTAAGGAAAATAGTGAACTTATGTAAGATTTTTTTGGTTGATGAAGAAAGGTGAAATGGTATCGGTTTGTACCTGTGAAGTTTCTGGCTTTCATGAGTATCCTTCACCTATGATTGCTACTGGATTAATTCTCTTTTAGGGATGTCACTGCTCAGTTCTAAAGATATTTCATTTTCTGGTAACAGATATGTTGACCTAGTGATATCTCTGTGTGATGATGTAATTGACTTGTAAAGTGAAGCATGATACTATGAAGCGAGTACAAAGGGCTTTAGTGTTTTCAAAGTATTTGTGTACATTCATCCTCATGGTGACTTGGCAGGTTAGGTTCTGCATTGTGATTGTCATCATATTGCAGATGGACAGGGAGACATTAAAATAGAAAGAGAGATAGAAGGATTCCAGCCTTAAGGATCATCTGGAATTCATGGCTGTGATGACATCACAGTTCACATTTCACCCACTAAGTGATACCAGCTGTACATAATACATGACTAGTAATCAGTACAAAGTGATAGAACAAATTAATATTTCTTTCCTCTATGGTGACCTATATAATGAGTGGCTTATAACAGAAAAATACATAATAGTATATAACATTGTTTAAAGACAGTTGATTAATAGTTGCAGGATACAGTGGACACATTCAGCTACAGTCATCACTTCAGGTCATGGCTTTTACTTTTGCCAGTTTGCTTATTCATGGATTTAATTGAAAATATTCCCTCTAGGAATCTTTAGGTCCTCCAATGTGACTCTATAATAATCTTCCAGTGAAAGTTGAACATAGAATCACGCTGGGAGATCTAGAAATTCATAGAGAGGTGTTCCCTCCAGTTAAGAAAAAAAACTATTCCTTTATTCACGAGTTTTCAGTTTCATGGAGGATGTGTGCCCCTAACCCCAATGAATGTGGATGGCTGACTGTGTATAAAAACAACATTTCAGTTCTACAACACACTGTAATTTCATATTAATACTTTCAAAACCTTATCTGATACTAAATGTTGTAAGCCAACATAAGTCTGTAGGAAATAACATATTCCTCCTAGGCCTGGTCTGATGGGCCAGATGGAAATTCAGGGAACCAAGACTTGCTCTCTGGTAGTTCTCTGGACTATTGTAAGGAATTGTGTGGCTCTCCAGTGCTGGTAGGGAGAATGAGAGCTGCAGTCCAACAATGCCTGGAGGATCAATGTTCCTCACTACTCACCATGGGAAATTATGGGGAGGAGCTGACATTAGATTTGGGGCAAGTGGAATGACAGACACAGCGTTGTTATTGTTTTAAACTTGATTGCAACATTTGGGAGTTAAGCATAAACATACTTATATTGTGTAAAGGGTTCAAATTACCTGAGTGCTGAGGGTGTGGACAAGTTGCTTGGAATGAAGTCAATGTAAAGTCCTGGCTAATAAGGACTGCCAAAGCTGGAGGGTAGTTAGATGGATGTCTCTGATTTTAAATACTTCCTTGAAGGAGAGCATTGTTCCTGTTATTAAACAAATCCAAACTATTCCCATTGCCTAACTCCACTCAATTAATTTAGATAATTATTGACCAGTCACCAAGCTTTTTCGTTGTTTTTCTTTTTGGGTAAGGTTCAATATATGGATCCTTTGATGTCTGGATGTAGGTCTAGTTGTGGGATTGAAACAGTTTTGTTTGAATTGTAAATAGCCTATCAACCTCATCATATGTGCTGCTGGAATCGCCACTGACCATGGTGAACGGGAGAACCCATCTCCACGTGCCCCACATTGCCCAGCTTCCCCCCACTGCATCCTACGAGGGAAGCTTCCGCTCCCAGCTTCCACCTGTTGGTCCCAATGCAACATGGGAAGCATAGTGTAGCTTTGTTCATTTTCCTTAAGTTTTGTTGCTGTTGCTCTTTGCAATGTTCTACTGCAAGGAGACTACAAGAAATTACATTGGCAATGTGACCATCATGTTGTATCCTCTTCAATGGCCTCTACAAGTCTCATTTTAGGAAGCATCCATGAAAAATAGTGAACATTCTGCCAAGAGGCCCATTGTTTTTCAGATACTGTAGTAACAGTAAAGAAAATAACTGTGTCTCTGCAAATGTCATTTGAGAAATTTTGGCTGTACTTCTTCAGTGCCTAGTATCATTCTAATCTTTCCCAAAGTGTTACAATTTGGAATAGTCACTGGAGAAACATTTTGTCTTGATTGCAGTGACAAATATAATAAAACTTCCTCCTTGCAGAAGATGTGAGGAGGGGCAATGTTGTGTCCAACTCCAAGCTCTAGCTTCCCAATACAGTAGTCTCACTTATCCAACATAAACGGGCCGGCAGAATGTTGGATAAGCGAATATGTTGGATAATAAGGAGAGATTAAGAAAAAACCTATTAAACATCAAAATAGGTTATGATTTTACAAATTAAGCACCAAAACATCATGTTATACAACAAATTTGACAGAAAAAGTAGTTCAATATGCAGTAATGCTATGTAGTAATTACTGTATTTACGAATTTAGCGCCAAAATATCACAATGCATTGGAAACATTGACTACAAAAATGCGTTGGATAATGCAGAACATTGGATAAGTGAGTGCTGGATAAGTGAGACTCTACTGTAGTTTGATTTCCCTTTGAAAAAAGGCCTAATTTTCCTGCCATATTGTATCTTTTAGAACTTTTTGCAGTATTTAAAGCTTACTGTAACATTGTAACCAAAGATAATATATTTGTTTTTTCCTCTGTCTTGCACGTCTCGTCATTCTGCTTTCCTGGTTGCCCACCTTTCCTGTGAAAGTATTCGAAGAATGAAGTGATGATGATTGTAGTCATAATAGTAGTAGTAGTAGTAGTAGTAGTAGTAGTAGTAATAAACAGCAACCGGAACCCAAGTCTTTTTTAAATGTATTTGACTGAGGACTGAGGTCTTCTGTTTCCCACCAGTGAAAGCCACATCCTACAGGAGGACATGAGAAAGGGCCCTTTCTGTTGTGGCAGCTCAGTTGTAGAATATCCTCCATTTGGATGCTGAAAATCCAGCTTCATTCTTGCACTAAGTTAAAATGTGACTTTTTATCAAGGTCTTTGAGACTTATTTTTTTAACCAATATCTACAGGAAACATGTTTACAAATGGTTTTCCTTCTTGATTTAACTCCTTTATGTGCTTGGAGATTAGTTAAATTATTCTTTGTTGTTTGGGTCTTTTCTCTACACTACACAGCAGGTCCCCTTGATCTTTGCCATTCCCTATCCACCATCCTTGACAATCTGGCCCAGAGGACTGTGGGGATCTTCTGAAAGAATGATGGCAGTGGAGTGGTGGGAGGGATGAACAGACCATGGGACTTTCTTAGGTCACTGGGAGCAGAACCTTGCTTAGTGAATTCTCCAGGTTTGGGGAAAAGAATAGTGATACGGTTTATTATACAGTCAAAAATGTGGGTTTAACTTCTGCATACTTAATTACAGATTTGATTAAGATGTTCTTTCTTGATATCTCTCTCTAGACCAGTGGTTCGCAACCTGCAGGTCCCCAGATGTTTTGACCTTCAACTTCCAGAAATCCTAAAGGCTGGTAAACTGGCTGGGATTTCTGGGAGTTGTAGGCCAAAACACTGGGGACCCACAGGTTGCAAACTACTGCTCTAGGTCCTCCTGCCCAATTCTATGACTTGGAAAGAAGAAGTTGCCACAGAGTTATACTGAAGGGCCTAGAAACTGCTAGAGTGAAAACTTACCTCAATGTTTGTAGATCCTCCAGCCTGATTCTGTAGTCACTTTGTGGTAGACATTGATCATGGGCTGTGGTGGTGGATCGAGAGAGTCCTAGAGAAGTATTATCTTGGTAAAAAAAATACTTTTTTGGTAGTCCTATGCCCCTGACCCAAGCAAATGTGTTGGGCTGACTGTATAGTGTAAAGTACTTCACAAATTCTTGTTAGCATAATTATAATAATAATGATGATAATGATAATAATGAATTTATTACCCACCTCTCCCTGTAGCTCAAGGCAGGATGCAACATCATTAAAACAAGAGATGATGATGATGACGATGATGATGATGATAACACAACTTCATTCTTCTATCCCGCCCCATCTCCCCAAAGGGACTTGGGGCAGCTTATATTGAGACCAAGCCTAGGAATGCAACAATAAAATACAACAACATAATATACATTCAATTACAATGAATTAAAACATTGAAATATTTAAAAGCATAAAAACTTCTAGGGAGCTGGCATAGAAGCTGTGGTCTGCTTTCACATTGTATAAGAAAGGATTGACTGAAGAAAAAAATTAGTTACTTATGGTATTTCTGCTTACCCTCACATATTGTTGTATGTTTCTGTTAAGCATAAGTGCTTTGTCAGAGGAAGTTTCACTGATCACATTTACCTAAAGGCAATTTAATTCCTTTGATATACATAGCTAAAATAATTTATGGTTTGTTTGTCTTATTATGGCAAAGCCCTGGGCCTGGAAGATTTGTGATTTGCTTCCCCAGTGTAGTCGGAAATAAGCCCAGCCCGAAGTGGTGGAAATTGGGTGGCATTCGACCTTTGGTCTAGAAAAGAGTCTACAGAGGAGTGATCAGGCAGGACAGCAGAGAAGCTCTTGAGTCAGATGCCAAGAAGGCAAAAAAGGTGGGAAGAGCAAGTACAGGCAAGTAATATAGGCTATTCCAAATACAGTAGAGTCTCGCTTAACCAACGTAAACGGGCTGGCAGAATGTTGGATAAGCGAATATGTTGGATAATAAGGAGAGATCAAGGAAACGCCTATTACACATTAAATTAGGTTATGATTTTACAAATTAAGCACCAAAACATCATGTTATACAACAAATTTGACAGAAAAAGCAGTTCAATACACAGTAATGCTATTTTGTAATTACTGTATTTACAAATTTAGCACCAAAATGTCACGATGTATTGAAAACATTGACTACAAAAATGCGTTGGATAATCCAGAACATTGGATAAGCGAGTGTTGGATAAGTGAGACTCTACTGTAAACCCTTTGAAATCCATGAGATTAACGGGTGACTTGACAGCACCGACACACATGGAAAGTATGGGATAGACCCAAAGTATAACTGAAGAACTATGGCCTTGAAAATTGAAGCTGATGTTAAGAAGGATGATGTTGAACAATACATAATCATAGTGCTATGACTCCATTTCAGCTGCTAATGGCAACTTCCTGTGAAATCCTGGGACTTGTAGCTTGGGAAGGAGGATGTAGAACAGTCAGCCAGGGGGTTACTCTGTTGCCTTTGAACCAAACACAAAACCCATGCCTCCATGGAATATTGCCATTGCAGGTAATGTGGAAGATAGTACTATAATTTACCCCTTGTCTGGGGACAAATTGAGTGACCTTTCCTTCCATCATAGTCACCTCCTTGGTAACATATGGTCAGTGATCAGATAGCAAATCTTTGGATCCCTGAGTGATTGAGATTGGATTTTGTACACAGCATTATGAGAATTTGTAGCTGAGTAAGATGGTTCCTCTCCTGTTCTTTCCATGACTTTTCTTTTGCTGCATTCTTGTTGATTAAGCCATAACATACATAAGAAGTTGCAGTGATGTGAAATTCTCTGAACTGCTGTACGTAAATTTGTTCAGATTCTAAGAAAACTAACTCATATTTCAAAGACCCGTGGACAACTTATTGCTAAAATTCTGACAAAAAGTAATGATGTCATGGTTTCAATGCTCCTGACTAGTGATGGGTTTGGACTGTATATTAAGGTATTACCTTGTATTTTGAATATTTAAAAAAGCTTAATTGTAGCTTAGGGGCACACTGTACTGTTGGTTTTACTTTGTTGTAGCCCTTTTTTGTGCGTTTGCTTGCATTAGCAATGTGCTGTAGAAAAAAACAAAATCTTTACAAAATTCCCCTCCCCACCTGCTCTATTTAAATAACTTCAAATTATCTGAAACTATTTAAATATAACAATGGACTTCATCCAGTTTTTTTTCAAATCAGATGTTTTTAGTGAGTGCAGTGTTGACTTTTATTTTCATAGGCTCAGATCCAAATAACTCATAATCCCTCTCTCTCTGTGCAAGATAGAGAAAAAGACTGATTGCGTCTAGAATGGATGCAGTTTGACACCACTGGAACTGCCTCCTCAATACTTTGGGAGTTAGAGAGTTGTAAGGTAAAGGTTTTCCTCTGACATTAAGTCTAATCCTGTCTGACTCTGGGAGTTGATGCTCACCTCCATTCCTAAGCCAAAGAGCTGCTGTTGTCCTCAGACACCTCCAAGGTCATGTGGCCAGCATGACTGCATGGAGCACTGTTACCTTCCTGCTGGAGCAGTACCTATTGATCTACTCACATTTGCATGTTTTTGAACTGCTAGGTTGGCAGAAGCTGGGGCTAACAGCAGGAGCTCACCCCGCTCCCTGGATTCAAGCTGCAAACCTTTCGGCCAGCAAGTTCAGCATCTCAGCGGTTTAACCCACTGTGCCACCAGGGAGTTGTAGTTTTATAAAATCTTTGGTCTTCCTTGCCAATTGTGCTAGGGCCTTGCCAAATGACAGTGCCCATGATTTACTAGCGCTAAGCCATAGCAGTTAAAGTAGTGTCAAACTGGCTTCATTCTACAGTGTAAATGCACTGTCTGTGACCTTGTGAAGGATGATGTGCCAGGATACACATACAGAAAACTGCTTTCTCCTTGGCTATTTCCCATAACACTGTATTTTCCTTCATTTGTCACCCCCTCCATGCAAATTCCGTAGGCTGTTGCATTTTTGTGACAGCTACTTTTCTGATTGTTTTAACTATAACTTAACAGTTAAAAAATTAGTAACCTTTCGGTTGATGTAAACTACTAACATTCATGCCTTCTTATGGTATTTGAAGTTAGGAATTTGTGTTTCTTTGTGGGGGGAGGGAATAAAGTTTGGTAGTCTTTGTAAGCAATCCTTATCCTTTTGCACTAAAAGCATAGTTTGTTAATACATATTCTGACAGCTTATTTTGCAGAGCATCCAGGAGAACAAACTGAGTGTGAAATTAATGACACTTGTTCTAATGTAAATTATATAAAAGGCATGACAAGGAAATTAGACAAATCTAAAAATGTATCCTTCAACCCTGCTTTCTCCTCTGGAATATAAGCACATTGTATCTTAACAAAGTAAATGGAAGATAAGCACAGTGTGTCTGCTACTTTCATTTAATGCATATTCTTCTGTATGATATATTGGCTTAATACTTGGTTTCTTGCGGGGGTGGGGAGGAGTGGAGTGGAGGGGGAGATATTTCTTTTTTTGAGGAGCAGCATCATATAATTACTTCAGGGAGAAGTCTGGAACATACTGGAGAATTTGGAGGCCAGGAAATATCTGTCCTTAAGGGCCTTTTTTTGCTTCTAATCCTAGAATGGGTTATAAAACCATAACTCTTTGAGAAGTTTAGCAGCATCGGATTCCTTGTGGAGCAAACATCCTTCATTGCAAGTAATTACTAAATAAGATGTTACCATGGTAATTAAAAGCAGAATCCAGAAGTTCTAGTGGTGCAATGTGAAAGGTCCTCTGAGATATTAGAATAGACATTAAGAGTGCATTTGCACTCTAGAAGTAATACAGTACAGTGATACTACTTTAAGTGATATGGGTCCATACAGTGAGATTCTGAGATTTGTAGTTTGATGAGGCACCAACACTCTTGGGCAGAGAACGCTGAGGTCCTGGTAGACCTACAACTCTACTGATTCCATAACATTGAGCTATGGCATGGAGCCGTGGTGGCGCAATGGGTTAAACCCTTGTACTGGCTGAACTGATGACCTGAAGGTTGGGTTGCTGACCTTAATCAGTGAGACAGGGTGAGCTCCTGTCTGTCAGCTCTAGCTTACGGGGACATGAGAAAAGCTTCCAATAATAATAATAATAATAATAATAATAATAATAATAATAATAATAATAATAATACAAGCAGTCAAAGAAGAAGAACATGCCCTGGCAGAATATGTAAAGCAAAGTGAAGAACCTGCCTTGATTGAAGTCAAAAATCAGAAACTCCTCAAAGCACAGCAGACAAAGAATCAGTACAAGAAAACCACACTACAAACTAGAGCTGATAGCTGGCACAACAAAACACTGCATGGAAAGTTCCTTGACAAAATTGAAGGAAAAGCTGATAAGGAGAAAACCTGGCTATGGCTCACGAATGGGACCCTGAAGAAGGAGACAGAAGGCCTGATCCTTGCAGCCCAGGAGCAAGCCATCAGGACAAATGCAATTAAGGCCAAGATCGAAAAATCATCTGATGACCCAAAATGCAGACTGTGCAAGGAAGCTGACGAAACCATTGATCATATCCTCAGCTGCTGTAAGAAAATCGCACAGACAGACTACAAACAGAGGCACAACTATGTGGCCCAAATGATTCATTGGAACTTATGCCTCAAGTACCACCTGCCAGCAGTAAAGAACTGGTGGGATCACAAACCTGCAAAAGTATTGGAAAATGAGCACGCAAAGATACTGTGGGACTTCCGAATTCAGACTGACAAAGTTCTGGAACACAACACACCAGACATCACAGTTGTGGAAAAGAAAAAGGTTTGGATCATTGATATTGCCATCCCAGGTGACAGTCGCATTGACGAAAAACAACAGGAAAAACTCAGCTGCTATCAGGACCTCAAGATTGAACTTCAAAGACTCTGGCAGAAACCAGTGCAGGTGATTCCGAAGGTGATGGGTACACTGGGTGCCGTGCCAAAAGATCTCAGCCGGCATTTGTAAACAATAGACATTGACAAAATCACGATCTGCCAACTGCAAAAGGCCACCCCACTGGGATCTGCACGCATCATCCGAAAATACATCACACAGTCCTAAACGCTTGGGAAGTGTTCGACTTGTGATTTTGTGATATGAAATCCAGCATGTCTATCTTGTTTGCTGTGTCATACAATAAAATAATAATAATAATAATAATAATAATAATAATAATAATAATAATAATAATTTATGTATGGTTCTGTCTCCTCAAGAGGACTCAGGGCGTTTTCCAACATGTATGCAAAAACAGTCAATTGTCAAAACAACATACAACAACTTAAAACATAGCAAATATAATAAACACATCATAACAAGGCAAAACAATTCAGTTAAAATAGACATAGTTACAGTCAGAACATTTCATCCTACAGTATGGTAACACATCCGGGCATCCCCTGGGCAATGTCTCTGTAGACGGCCAATTCTCTCACACCAGAAGCAACTTGCTGTATGTTCTCAAGTCACTTCTGACATGATAAAAAAATTGAGCCATTGCAGTTTAAGTGGTGTCAAACTGCATTAATTCTGCTGCGTTTATGGATCCTAAATTATTGCTTCTTCACACACATCCTCAGTTTAAATCTAACTTTGGTACAGGAGCATCCCTTTCATCCTGTAATGTATTTGGGTATTTGTGTGCTTCTGAGTAGGATTATTTGTTTCTGTACAACCGTGATCAAGAGAACCAGAACTACAGCAGGCACCAGGTATAGTGTTTAAGGTCTGGAGGATCTTCATGTTCCCAAGTACTCACTGGAGTGGACATAGGCAAAACAGGACAGGAATGCTTACACCTTTATTAATTTTGTACATAGAAGATGGATTTCAGCAGGGATTACTTGCCATACAAGTGGCACTTGCTTAAATCTTTTCTTTTGTACAGCAGCTACAGGGGAAAGAGTCCTGTCTTGTATTGCCTATATCCACCCTAGTGTTCACTGTTGGGTTCCTCATGAATCTGGAAAGACATTTCCAATGGGGTAATATTGATGATGGAGAGCTCTGTCCTAGGCTTGATACTCTGCATCCTTCTATCAGTGAAGGGGATGAAAGAGTGGATCAAATCTGCAGAACTGGGGAGGGACAAGATCTGCTTTTTATATCTCTTTCCTGATTAGCAAGGCAGTACTATGCCTTTTAAAGATGTAGCTGTGGTTAAAGATATCTGAAACACTTGCGTTTGTATATTTGGCCAATCAGTATAAGCACAACAAGAGCTGAAGTATTTTGGTGTCTTTCTGTCAAAAGCATGGCATTTTATGACCATAATAATTTAGGGAATTTCTGATTTAGCTCACTTTGAGGTAAGCAGAAGTGCTGCAACCAAAGCATTATGCCCTCATTCCTGGTTCAATCTGAATGAGAAATGATGTTATTTATTAATTTGACCCCCCCCCCCCCCGACTCCATCAACTTTTACTTCATCTTGCTCACTCAAATGGGAATGCTAATGTCAATAAAATGGCTAAATATAATCATTTCTTTATGATCGCTCAGAGACTACCTGGCACATTGCAGAGCTAAATAAACAGTGTGTCATAAATATATCAAATTCAAATCAATTCTTTCAAAAGTTCCTATAGGTGTGTGTGTGTGTGTCCAGTCATCTGATGGGCAGAAGAAAGTTCAGTTGTGCAGATCAGCTTTATTATGTGTGTGGACTTCTTTGCAAGTCTTTGGTAGGGTATGGGGAACGGGACAATGCAGAATCTGGAAGCCCAGCGTCATTGATAGCCTTGTCTTTGAATAATTCAGGAACCACAATTGTATTTTGTATTCCAAATGTACCTGGATTTATGGGTTTATCTGCTTCCTTGTGGCTTATATTGTGCCTTTTGATTTACTCAACTGAAAGAATAAAATTAGATAATTATAATTAGACAAGTTGTAATTAGTGAGATACCTGATTATTTTCCATGAAATCCCAGTGGAGCTTGAGAGGAACTACCCTGTTTTCCCTAAAATAAGACATCCCCAAAAAATAAGACCTAGTAGAGGTTTTGCTGAATTGCTAAATATAAGGCCTCCCCCGAAAGTAAGACCTAGCAAAGTTTTTGTTTGGAAGCATGCCCGGCGCCCACCAAACAAAACACTATAGCATGCAGGATTGGTAAATGTACATACCAGTTGTATATGGAAATAATGTTAGTAACAAGAAATTCTTGACAGAAGTCACAGTTTGTCTGGTTTGGTTATGTTGGTTTGTGATGCCAACTACTGTACAGTATAGAATCAATGTTCATTGTTTTGTTCAACAATAAATGTGAATTCTTCTTCATGGAAAAATAAGACATCTCCTGAAAATAAGACCTGGCGCATCTTTGGGAGTAAAAAATACTATAAGACACTGTCTTATTTTTGGGGAAACACTGTAGGGACTAGAGCAATGGTTCTCGAACCTCCTTCCTCTTTATTTATTTATTTTATTCATTTTATTTCTGCTCCTTTCTGCAGAGCTGACCATTGCATTGGATAGACCACATCAGCTCTAGATAATTAAGTATGGTTTTCTGTGGGTGAGCAGAAGAGGACTATTGGGTGACATATGTTCTGTATTAGAAACTAGAGCTGATGCGGTCTGTCCAATGCAGTTTTCTGAATCTGTACCCCAAATAACCAAATCCAATCTAAAGTTGACTAAAAACTGATTTGTAACTCTTGGTACTATGGTACTATGGTAATGTTGGAGAGCAGTCTCCGGTCAAAGTGGTCTTCGGTCAAAGTGGTTCCAGGTTAAAAAAAAGAAGGTTGGGAACCACTTAACTAGAGGGTATATGATAACTCTAGAGTGCATCATGGATATTTAGCCCTGGGACATCTCGACATCCTTTAGTGTTCTTTTACTGCCAGGCGTATAATGCTGTTATCTGCTTTTTGTACAATTCCGTGCTGCTGTTTTTCAAGATGTCTCTTCTATAGACATTGCCTGATCATTGCTCTTGAAGATCTAGATCTCCTCCTCTAGCTCTCATTAAAACTCTAGCTTATATCATCCTTGTCATTGTGTATCATTTTTAGTGCTCTCTGAAATCCGGATTGCCACCTGCACAAGAGCTTCCAGCTTTGTAATATCATCCTTTCCCAGGACACTTGACTTGATCACCTTATTAATCTTTATTACTTGGAATCTCAGTCAGGGCTTAATGGCTAGTCCATTTTAGATATTTGTTTGGCCCGTCTCCGCTCATGGTGGTTTTCAATTAACCTTGGTGGTGCTCTTTTCAGGATGGGCTCATACTGACAAACAAGGCCCTTTTTGCCTGAAACATCTACATTCTTTCTTTTTTAAAAGTCTCTTACTTGGCTGTGTGTGGGAACTTTGTTTTCTGTCTGCTTTGGATTTGAAGAGGCTCTTAAACAATCTTGCCTTCCTTGCCTGGCACATGATTAGGAATCCAATATTTATCTTGTTTTTAAACATTTCCTTTGCTGTTTCTCATATATTAGTAAAAACAGCTTGCTTTTGTGGCCACACTTTTTGTTGAAAATTACAGGGTTGGGTTTTAAATCCACTTTTAAAAGAGCAAAAATGGGTAATCATACCATGGATCCCTAGGAGGTAGTAGACATGTCTGCTTGTTTGCCAAACAGTGGAAATGAGTGAGTATAAAGCAGGGTTCACCAAAATGAGATAAGTGAAATCTCAGTTGCTTTGTTAAAGAATGACAGTAAACAGTTTACTATTTTATCAATTTAATTATATTGAGGGAAATCTACATTGGTTGGTTGTAATTATTTCCTCTCAGTTACAACGTGGGAAAACAGCCTGATCGTTTTGACTTTAGCAGAATGATTTTAACTCCTGTCACAGTAGTTTGCCATTTTGGTCCCTTCTATTTTCACTGTTTTTAATCATCAGTTTGAATGGAGCTGCACATTCCTGGATATTCATGGTCCTGAAAGGCAGTATTGTGAACTGTTTTAGTTTATATTAAATGGTCTAGGAATGATGTTTGTAATCAAACCCCACCAGCCTTGATGTGTAATTGCTCAAGAGAATACCCAGACCTCTTAATAATGTTGAACAATATTTCTACTCATTTTAGGCAAAACAGCTTGCAAAACAGAATATTAAAATTATTTTGCAGTTGTTTTGTGTATAGCATCTGTAAGAAAGAGTAATTTCAGACCTTGCACTTAAGGCTCCAAAAATAGAGTCCCTGAGAGGGTGTACCCGGGATCATAGGATAATTCAGATTTTCCTTCCAAGAACCTCATGGTCAGGTCTGAGAGCAGGCAGATCTGCCCTCTCAACACCATCCATCTGTTTTGGAAATTTTGGTGGCTCTTGCCTATTCATTGACTCTTAAGAGTGGTAGATGTAAAATGTGTGTCCATTGGTATGTCAGGGATATATTGCGAAGACTTAGAATTATAGGACTCCCAGCTCCTTTCTCCTAACATGTTCACAGAATGGGAAGAAATGTAGCTGTTTTACACAATTTCTCTCTCTTTGCAACCAGTGAGCCTCAAAGAAAGGAAAACCCAATAGAACTGGGACAAAGAAGATAAAAATGTCTTAGGACAGTGGTTCTCAACCTGTGGGTCACCAGGTGTTTTGGCCTTCAACACCCAAAAATCCTAACAGCAGGTAAACCAGCTGGGAATTCTGGGAGTTGAAGGCCAAAACATCTGGGGACCCACAGGTTGAGAAGCACTGTCTTAGGGAAAAGTGCTTGCCCCACCTTTGGGTCACCATTCCCATAATTGTAGTATTGCTGTACTGCTAAAATATGCGGTCCACATTTTAGTGAAGTGCAATCATTCATTGAGCTCCTGGGATTTCTGCAATGGAAGCCTTGACATGGACTCATGCACACGTTCTTTACTTAGCTGAAATAGATATAATGATGAAACCCATTGTGGTTAGCTGTATGCAGGAAAAGGAAATTGTGAAATGACTGAAATTTAAAATTTGCATGCCCTTCATAATTCAAGGTTTTAGGAGAATGAAACCTAGAATGGTGGCTTACGACTCTCTATCTCTATCTGTTGTGGGAGGACTGACAATCCTCCCCCCAATATGCCAGAGACTGGATCTAGTAACAGGAGAAAGGTGGGATATAATGTGTATAAACAAACAAACATGCACCCTGTTGCATTTGCAGCTGGAATAATTTTATGAGTAGTTCAGTGAAGGAGCTCTGAGAATTTATAGGCTATTGGATTGTACTCTTGACTATTTGTGCAGTTTTGCTGCTTCATTTCTCCCTTGTGCATCCTCTCTTGTACAACTTTTTTTGATTATTCACATTTTTGAACATAAAGCTTTGACCTTCATCTGCAAATACAGTGCATATTCAGGCAGGCCTTTGATGTGCCATGGCATCTTATATTGAAGGCATTTTAACCCTTTCAAAGTGGGATATACCATTTTCTCTCTGTGTGTGTTATCTAATTTCATGTGAGGTTCCAGTTAAGATTTTGTTTTTGACTCGAGCACTTTTTAATGGAAAGATAGGATACAAAATAAGAATAGGAGAGCTGAATGTTGCAAGAACAAAAGGAATGCCATAGAAAAGTTGTAGAGCTGCAGTATTCTGCACAAACTGTATTTAATATGCTCAGCTCCTTTCCTATGCGAGGACAGGAAGTTCAAATTGATGTGCTAAAAGAGATTCACCATAAAATTAAAGGGTATTGTTTCATTATCTGGGTGGAGATCAAAAGAAGACCAAGACAGAGACGGATAGTCTATTTTACGGGGGAGGGTGTGTGTGGAAGGAGTAAAACCATTTCCCTCTGTTTTCATGTTATTCCCTCCATCCATGTTACCGTTGTGGAAATAACCTTTGTTTATGACATAGAACACGGGAGTGGGATGACCAATGAAAATGGAGGGAATATTTTTTTTCTGCAATCCCCTCTCCCGTAAAATGGACTATCCTTCAACAATATTTATTGCTCATCTTCCTAATAGTATACAGTACTTTCTGCTTCAAACATCACATGTGCAATGTTTAAATTAGCCTTACAGGTTATTCAGGATATTTGACAAAATGGGCTTTAATAAAGCTTCATAGCTGGGAAAATGTTGTCTTAATAAGAATGCTTGCTTGGTGATGAAGACAATATTCAATAAAACTAGATATTTTAGTGGAATGAAGGGCGGAGTTTCATCATAGTCCTAAGTGTAATCTAAACGTAGCTATTTCCTTGTCTAAAATTCACCCACATACTAATCCAAATAGCACATTATCTCTTAATTTTAGTTTCTGAATTAACAGGCCCCGTAATTGCCATGACTTGTATAGAAAAGGTTGGCTGCTGCTTCCCAAGAAAACAGTGGCTATTAATATTCACACGGCCATGTTTAAACACTCCTCTGAAGTGGAATTTATTTCTGAAATATGATCTTTACCTGAAAATTAATAGCATCCTACCTTCATCTTACCAATGATGAAATGGTTTCATAGGAATAAAAAAAAAAAACAATCAGAAAGTGAGCAGTGATTATCAGCTTTTAGAGCCCCCGGTGACGCAGTGGCTTAAACCGCTAAGCTGCTGAACTTGCTGACCAAAAGATCGGCAGTTCGAATCTGGGGAGCGGAGTAAGCTCCGCTGTCAGCTCCAGCCTCTGCCAACCTAACAATTCGAAAACATTCAAATGTGAGTAGATCAATAGGTACCACTCTGGCAAGAAGGTAATGGCGCTCCATGCAGGCATGCCGGCCACATGACCTTGGAGGTGTCTATGGACAATGCCGGCTCTTTGGCTTAGAAATGGAGATGAGCACCAACTTCCAGAGTCAAACACGACTGGACTTAACGTCAGGGGAAAACCTTTAGCTTTACCTATCAGATTTTAACCATCAAATAGATTTGATTTGGGTTGAAATCTTGGCCTTAAGGTGGTTGTGGGTCATCTTTTCTTAATATTGTAGTGTCCAAGTGGTGCTTCGCTGACTTGGTGAAAAAGAACATTGTACGTTAATACCAATTTCTGGCACAATTTGGAAAGCAAAGAAGCATCAAGAGGCAAGGAGCCTCCGGTGGCCTAGGGGATAAAAGCCTTGTAACTTGAAGGTTGGGTTGCTGACCTGAAGCCTAAATCCCACCCGGGGAGAGCACGGATGAGCTCCCTCTATCAGCTCCAGCTCCATGCGGGGACATGAGAGAAGCCTCCCACAAGGATGGTAAAACATCAAAACATCCGGGCGTCCCCTGGGCAATGTCCTTGCAGACGGCCAATTCTCTCATTCCAGAAGCAACTCCGGTTGTTCCTGACACACAAAAAAAAAATCAAGTGGCAAAACGTCCTGCTCATATCAAATCAGTTTGACAGCTGAAGGAATGTGGTACCTCATGATATCACGATCAAAACTACACAAGACCAATTTCTACCAAGAAATAGGATAGGTTTTGCTCTCTGAGTGCTGGGAAAAACAGCATTAGAAATCTGTTTACTAGTTGGCATAATCCGGCTGTATTCCCCAAACAGCATTAGGATTACTTCTTACCTTGATGAAATAGAAGCAAAAGAGGAGTGGCTAATGTTTATGGATTATGTGCTTGGCAGTGCACGAAACCTTCCGTGGATAAGTTTACTTAAAGAAAATCCAATTTGTTTTGCAATTTAAGGCCTGCAGAGACATGATTAATAACTTTGGTAGGTCTACTGTATAAACCACAGCAAAAGAAGTTTTATGTTAAAGTTAGCTCAAGTCACTGAAAGCTCATACCATCATAAATCTTTTCATTTTTAAATGTTACAAGACCTGTTTGTAATTTTTCAATGTGTGGCACTTCCTTGTGGGTAAAATTTATGCTGTTTTTTCTTTTAAATCTCTCTAGCCAATTAGTTTCTCCTGCTTTCTGTCACACAAATTGCTTTTCCCCTTGTGCATTTCTTTAGCATATATTTGCTTATCCTTTTTTTTTCTTTTTAACATGGCACGTATAGTTTGGTGAGTAATTTTAGAAAGGATCTGAATAGCAACTCACTATCTGAAAAGAACAATAAAAGTGGCAGAATCCAAATTGTGTCCTTTAGTACTGTAAGATTTGGGTAAGGACTAGATTTCCACAAACATTTGCCACCCTCAGGGATGAAATGTGCACTGGCATGTCCCTGACCCATTTCCTTAATGATTGTCCCTGGAAGGGAGGCCAGAAAAGTCTTGGGCACAGTTCTGAATTGTAGCCCTGAAACCTGAAAAATCTGGAACAAAATAATAGCTAATTGCTCTATTGGGAAGTGATCTGTTTGACTTTAAGCTACAATTGTACTATGAAAATGCTTGAAAGACCAAAAGAGCCAAAACAATTCTACAGCAGTTGGTTTTCTGTGGAATTGCTTTTGCTTTACCTAATGCAAATAAATCTTTCATCTCTAGGTTAAAGTTTCAAAAATGCCAGGTCAGTGATTTCACAGAACTCCCTCCCACATATTCACCCCCAATTTCTGGAAGGGTTATGCAATTGCAGTATTTTTCAATTCATTTGTTCTTTACAGTATTTTTCAATTCATTTGTTTCTCAGAATGTGATGAACTAAATAAATCATTATAAGATGGCATAATGGTTTGGGTGTTGGACTTGAGACCAGGGTTCAAATCCCCACTTGGCAAGTCTTGGGCAAGTCAGCCTCAGGAAAGCAACAGCAAACCTCCCCTAAACAAATCTTGCAAAAACAAAACAAAACCCCAAACCATAATAGGTTTGCCTTAGGAATGCCATAAGTTGGAAACAACTTGAAGGCACATATCAAGAAAAAAAAGGCCATTGTCAGGTTGGTAGCATGCCTGAAGAGGAGTTCTAATGGCTGAACAAATCTTTTGCATGTTTGATATATCTCCATACGTACATACACACACCCACACATATAAAATAAGATACCCCCCCTCAAATCCTCTAAAGACCCCATATTTGCAGTTTCACATATATGTGCCCTGGGAAAATGCTCTCTTCAGGAATTTACTAGGCTTTCTGGGATATGCTCCCCAGAGTTACAATAGAATCAGCTGGAGGACGGATTCAGTGAATCCCTAAGGAGGACATGTCTTCTCAAATTTCTAGGTCCTCAAGGAAGACTTCATGACAGCAGTTCTCAACCTGTGGGTCCCCAGAAATCCTAACAGCTGGTAAATTGGCTGGGATTTCTGGCAGTTATAGGCCAAAACACCTGGGGACTCACAGACTGAGAACCACTGCTATATGATATGCTGGGATGGGAGGTCAGGTAATTCAGTAGTGTTCAGTCACATCTATAATTTTGGATTACCATGATCTGGCTGAGAATGTATTCGTCATGGATATACAGCACTTACTGTGCATATTTTAATGACCCTAGGCACAAGTTTTGCCTACTGTTGTATGAATCCCGTAAGGTTTTGGTTTTGCAAACTGCTTAAAACAATTAAGATCAGCATTGGGCTGTATTACTAGACTATGGAAGCATATTAATAAAACAATGTTAATATGAAGTTTTTATTTTAATGTTTGGCACCTATAGGAAGCATTTCTTAGACAACTTTGAAAAAATCTATAGTACATTTAAATGTACTAAATGGCACAGGGGAAAAAAACTAGAAATCAGCAACTTTTGGAAAATCTGTTTTTAAGATCACGCAAGCATGATCAGGCACGAACTGGCTGATGAAAGGGCATCATAGGAAGGCAAATGCTGCAGGGTCTCTATCTTCCTGATTTCATTTGTCTACATGTTAGAAGTGGATTTTGTCCGGAAAAAGTGCAGGGTTTCCATAAAAGGGAAGTTCAGAAAATGTTACATAAAAATGCATTGCTGCAAGAAGTTTTCTTTCTTTCTGTAACTGTAATACGTGTGCTACACTGAAAGCTGGTTGGTGAAACATATGAAGAAAGAGGAGGCTGATTATCCTGTGTGATTGCCTCATCTGAGCATAATTGCTAAAAATCAAAATGGATTTTAAGTGAAGTCTCCAGTGACAGGGTAGTAGTTGTGTGTGTGTGAACACATACACACATATAGGATATACAGTATATTGGATCCCAAAGATGGACTTTTACTGATGGAAAGAAATCTGATGGCACGGAATTATATCATCTTTTTTCCATCAACCAAAACAGCAAGTTGATGGAATAAAGAAGGGATGATTTCAGTTTACCTCGCAGCCACCATATTCCATAATTCTATTCTGGAAAGGCTTCTTAAGAATATATCTGCGTGGCACAAGGCGAAGAGGAAGAGCATTATTAGCACAAAGTGGGTATAGATTTATTTTATATAAAATAAAAACTTCATATTAACATTGTTTTTCTTTTATTAATATGGCTTCCATAGTCTAGTAATACAGCCCAATACTGATCTTTATGTATGTATATGTATGTATTCTATATTATGCATGTTGACATACGTATGTATATCTGAATGCTGGCTGAAATTATGTGCATGTAATACCATTTTGAATTCTAAACAGTGTGGCCTTATATATACAGTTTAGTCTAACCACAACATAATAGGCTTTCACAGCCAGAGTCCCTCAGTTTATAGCTAGGGAGAGATTTTTTGTTGTTGTTGTTGTTAAAATTAGGTTTGGCAGAAATGAATGCATTTAAAACTTTTTTATCTTCCCTCATATTGAGATAAAACACTAATTAGGTAAGTGTTTTCTAATATATAATGGCATTAGAGTAACACTAAAATTCTTGATTTTTTCCTTTGGATTATAATGGAAAATTCCACTGTTGAAATCCATTTAAATAGAAAAATAAAGATACAGATGGCTGGATGCAACTGATCATATGAGACTGTCCCATGCAATTGACATTTTGAGAGCAGCTCCATTTTGGGGGAAATGATGCACACACTTGGCACCCTGTCTTCTATAATTGGGCCAACAAAAAAAGTCATAAAATGTGCAAACTTTCTCAAGCTTTCAATTAAGCTTGTGCCTTTTTAAAAACCATGACTCAATAAAAGTGGTGTCGCTGATAAAAATCAGGGTTTTTTAAAAAATCAGAATCGGGGCATGCATCTACATCAGTGGTTCTCAGCCTAGGGTCCCCAGATGTTTTTGGCCTTCAACACCCAGAAATCCTAACAACTGGTAAACTGGCTGGGGTTTCTGGGAGCTGTAGGCCAAAAACATCTGGGGACCTCAGGTTGAGAACCACTGATCTACATTGAAGAATTAATGCAGCTTGATATCAGTTTAACTGTCATGGCTCAGTTCTGTGGAATCCTGAGAGTTGTAGTTTTACAAGGACTTTAGCCTTCTCTGCCAACAAGTGCTGTTCCTCATGAAGACACAAATCCCAGGATACTGTAATAGTGAGCCATGGTAGTTAAAGTGGTGTCAAACTACAT
Organism: Anolis carolinensis; assembly: GCF_035594765.1. Lineage (NCBI taxonomy): Eukaryota > Metazoa > Chordata > Lepidosauria > Squamata > Anolidae > Anolis > Anolis carolinensis. The sequence goes on along the minus strand of NC_085842.1, from coordinate 176,480,113 downwards.
TAATTCTACAATGTAGATGCACTCATGGATACTTAATTCTATATGATTTTGTTTTGTTCTTGATTAACAGGAACAATAATAATGATAAACCAAATAAGAGAAATATGTATAAATTGTATGCTTTATCTAAAACCTGATTTTCAGGTTGAAAATGGGGAGTGGTGTCTCTTTGCTTAAAGGGGCGGGTATTGTGTGAACTAAGTGATGCAGTGTGGGTCCTCCCTGGTGAAAGTGACATCTGCGAGAAGAAGAAACCTTCCTTTCGACTTTTGTGTTCTGGAGTATAGGAGAAGCATTCTTCTTCCCTTGTTCTTATTTGCTAGTTCAAGCATGGGGAAAACCATTGTGAGATGTGATAGGGACCTTGGGCTTGGTGGCCCTGTTTCCACCAATACTAAGAAAGAAGGAAAAGATACTTCTGTCAACCTCCAGGACTCGTGAGTGGCATATCACATTATTAGGTAATGTTCCATTATCCGGGCGGGGGCCACCAGGGGGTGCTAGAGAGGGTGGGATAGTCCATTTTATGGGAGCGGGGAGTCAAAGGAGGAAAACAATTTCTCCCATTTTTACGGGTCATTCCCCCTCCCCCCTTTCCCCATATCATAAATGAGGGTTGTTGCCACAATGGGGACATGAGTGGGGGGAATAACAAGAAATCAGGGAGAAATGGTTTAACTCCTTCAAGTCACCCGCCACCCCCCATAAAATGAACTATCAGTCTCTAGCACCTGCAGGTGGTTTCCGCCTGGGTAGTGGAACATTAGCTATTGTTCTTACTTGTATTCATGTAATGCTGTTGAGTGCATGTGATTTGCCATTCTAGTTGCATACAAGGAATAAATATTTGATTGGGGTATGCTCTGTCAACTCTCCTCCATCTGGAGTTTGATGCTGGACAACCTCACAATGGATGCCTGATCTGAGATTTTTGACCCTTGGTTTTTATTCTGATAGCCTCCTAGGAGATATTTGTCATGTTCGTATTGGCTAGAGTATCAAACATCAGTAATCCTATATTCTCAAAAAATTCCTAAATACTCTAAAGCAGTGGTTCTCAACCTGGGGTCCCCAGATGTTTTTGGCCTTCAACTTCCAGAAATCCTAACAACAGGTAAATTGGCTGGGATTTCTGGGAGTTGAGGCCAAAAACATCTGGGGACCCCAGGTTGAGGACCACTGCTCTAAAGGCACCAGATCCCATCTAATCCTGAAAGCTAAGTAGGATCAACTCTGGTTAGTATTTGGATGTGAGACCACCAGTGAATACCAGGTGCTTTAGGCAATATTTCAGATGAGGACACTTGCCAAACCACCTCTGAGGATTCATTGCCTAATTAAATCCCTACAAAATTCATGGAGTTACCATGAGTTGACAGCCAACATTTGCACACCTCCCCAAACAGTTATTAGATTTGCTTGTTTTGTTGGTTATTATGAGGACAGTCTTTAAATCTCATAATCCCTTGTGGAGTTGCTTGATCTGCTAGACATGAATACTCGACCAAATGATTTCATAGGTTCTGCATATATAAATCCGATTGCATATATTTGAAATTCACTTGTGTAGAAAGGTCATCAAAATTAGTCAACAGAATTTCAAACACCATGACAGAAGGATACATTTGCTGTGTATTGAAGAAATATCTATTCATAGCTTTTCAGTTAATTGGTTGGGTTTTTCTGAAATTGCTTCTTTCTTTTTTTTTTTTACATTTGCACCATTTCACCTGTGTTCTGCTTCTGTGTTTTTCTCTCTTCACTAGATCTTATATTTCTTGGATAGAAACCAAACATTCAGTATATATTTGGTATAAAGAGCTGCTGCAGAATTCCTAATATTTCATTACTTTGGGGCAGAGAGCATTTCAAGGGGTTATTTTCTCATCCTAGTCTGTTGTGGGTGTCTTAAATCTCTAGAGCAGTGGTTCTCAACCTGTGGGTCCCCAGGTGTTTTGGCCTACAACTCCCGGAAATCCCAGCCAGTTTACCAGATGTTATGATTTCTGGGAGTTGAAGGTCAAAACATCTGGGGATCCAGAGGTTGAGAACCACTGCTCTAGAAAAAGAAGAGGTAGATGGAAGGTATGAAGGATTCTCTATGGACTGCTTCAGATGGGAAGGCAGAATCAAAAGAACAAAGTTAAACAAAAGGCCTGATATCCTCACCTGTGTATCCAATTATGGCTTGTCTCCTTATCATTGCAGGTAACTTGGCTGTCTTTTGAGTATGTAAGAAACAACAAAAAGACTGAGTGATTCATTGTCATCCTGAGGTCAGAGCTACACTACCATATATCATATTTAATGCTCATCTTATTATAATGCACCACCCCTGGTGGCGGCGCAGTGTGTTAAAGCGCTGAGCTGCTGAACTTGCAGACCGAAAGGTCCCAGGTTCAAATCCCGGGAGCGGAATGAGCGCCCACTGTTAGTCCCAGGTCCTGCCAACCTAGCAGTTCGAAATGTGCCAATGTGAGTAGATCAATAGGTACCGCTCCGGCGGGAAGACAACAGCGCTCCATGCAGTCATGCCGGCCACATGACCTTGGAGGTGTCTACGGACAACGGCGGCTCTTCGGCTTAGAAATGGAGATGAGCTCCAACCCCCAGTCGGTCATGACTGGACTTAACATCAGGGGAAAACCTTTTACCTTTACCTAATGCTCATCTTTTTTGGCTGAATTACATCACCAAAAATCAGGTGCACATTAGATTTGATTTTGTGTTAAGATTTGCACATGTAATCCTGCCTGCTCTCTGCTCTCCAACTCGTAATTTTCTTGACACAGTCCTGGGGGCATGGGTACCTTGCAGCCTCTGCCATTGCTAGCTTCTTTTCCTTCTCCCTCTCCTATTGGGTCAGTTACTCATTTACTGGTTGCCCCCAACTTGCCTGGCTTGACCTCCTTGCCTCAGCTTGGCAGTTTGAGAGCTTGGTTTTATGCAGATGCCTTGCAGCCACTGCTGTCGTACCAACCGTCACGTTCTCCTCTTCTCCCAATGGGTTAATCACTCACTTTGACCTCAGCCACTGCTCCACCTCCTCACCTTGGCATGGGAACCTGAGAGCTTGGCCTGATGGAGGGACATGGCTTCCCTTGTCTGTCAGCCGTTCCTCTACCTGCCTTCCTGATGTGACCCTGCCTGTATTGTTGGGCTATCATTATGGAGGCAGGCAGTGGAGCATAAGGAACGGGAAGTGGGCATTGCCCAACTTGCCTCATTCACAAGGCCTTCAAATCCTTCTCCTTATATGGTTCATTTATAAGCCTAATAAACTGGGTACTTATATTCAACAGCAGGGTGGTATTGTTTTTTTGGTAGCATCTTTAAGGGTCCTTCAACACAGCCATATAGCTCAGAATATTAAGGCAGATAATCCACAATATCTGCTTTGAACTGGGTTATCTGAGTCCACACTGCCATATAATCCATTTCAATGTGGATTTTATACAACTGTGTGGAAGGGGCCTTAGAATGATGTTGCCTATGAAAACTTTCATGTTTATTTAGCGCTAAGCTAGCTCCTTAGATGTCAATTATTTCTTAGGCCACAAAAGCACAGCTTGTCACTGACAGAAAACAATTAATTGTCTCTTAGATGCATTTTTAAAAATCTTACATTTTGTTTTTTTAAAAACTAGATAAAAATTCTTGCTAAAGCTCTATGATGATGGCAGAATATTTTAGATTCTAGTGTACACACATAAAGATAGTATCAAACAACTTTGGGTTAGGGATTTATTTATAGCTGAAAGGTTATGAGCAAAGGCTAGGGCAGTGAACATCTGTTGAATCATAGCTCCTTCTAACCGTTACCAGAAATGGAATTGTCCTCAATAAACATGCAAGCATACCGAAAATAGGACAATTTTATCCAGTCACAAAGTGTTATCAGTATTTGTTTGAAGTATTAACATAATAGCTACAGATGTGTTACATTATCTCTAAAGACAGCATTTTAGGTTAGCATGTATACCCCATAATTTGTCCAACAAGCAGATGCTTTGCTTGAAAGATGAAAAGAAAGTAGTATTCTTACACTTTTGACTGGTTTTTCTTCTAGCAAAGACTTTTGTACAGCTGTTTCCCAAGACTGCATGAAATAACTATTTTTGTTAAGTTAATTTGAGCAGTTAGCCGAAGAGCTTGAAAGAACAGCAAGCTGGCACCAACAATTATCATGGACCATGCATGTCATACTGAGTGTAGCATTGCTCTCTGGCAGGTGGGCTGAGCAACCAAGACTCTTTCCCCTGTGTAAAGCTGCAGAGATAGAAAGCCACTGTCCCACCCCAAGAGATTCACAACAGGAAGGTTAAAATCATGCAGGCTTCTAGATGTTGCCATGTTGATGCTCCTGGCATACCCCACCTTTAGCCTGTTGAAACATTTAGGGCTTGGTACTGTTCCCCAAGCTGTTTGAGATATACATGAAAACTCTTAGTAAGGTTGTTCGGGGTTTGAGGGTTCAGTGCCATTAGTATGCTCTGTTATTCAACTCTAGCCCAAATTCACATGAAAACACTACTTTCATGTGAAGTTGGAGGCCACATTAGGGGCCAAAGCACTGTCTTTTTGGTGAGGGGGTGTCCAGATGCGCACCTGTGCCAAATTAGTATCAGCATGGCCCCCTGCCCAACCTGGACACTGCTTCTGCTGTCAAAAGTAAAATGACAGGTCCTTACCGAGACTGGACGTTTCTGGCAGCTCAATTTTGCATCTAAATGCCGTGATGGAGTTTTGGAGAAGGAATGGGGAATTCCTCCTCCAGAACTCCACTGTCAGTAAGGACTTGTTTCTTTACCTTTTACACCCAAAATGCGGTCCCGGGAGAGGAGGATGCCCGGCCCATCCTACCTTGGCGGGCAGCCTGAGCTCACGGAGGCAGAATAGCTGCAGGTAGTACCCCTAGAATTGCAGATGGCAATCCTGAGATGGCAATCTACAAGCCCTCCATCTAGGAAGATTTTTCTAGGTGTTCTTTTAAACCTAGGTTTCCAGGTTTATTCTGGGTTAAACTGCATAATGTGCCTCCTACACTGCATTATAGTGCAGTGTAGATGGGGCCTCTGATACTTTTTTCTGTCTCAGCCCAAGGAAGCTGTTCCAGTTCTAAATCAGTACCTATTATACATCATAGTTTGGATGAAAGAGGTGAAACTGAATCCAGGCAAAACAGAGACATCTGGTAAGTCAAAAGGCAGATCAGGGGATAAGTCCTCCACTTGTGCTGGATGGGATAATGCTCTCCCAGAGACACAGGTCTGCAGCTTGAGTGCAATCCTGGATTCACTCCTGAAACTGAAATTCAGATTTTGGCAATGGCCAGGAATACTCAGCACAGCTGAATTATATGCCAGCTGTGCCTGTTCCTAGAGATGTTGGATTTGACCTGAGTGACACATGCCTTAATTATACCTGTTACTATGCTGTTACTGAAGAGTATTTGGAAACCTCAGCTGTTCCAAAAAGTAGCAGCCAGGTTGTTAACTGGGCTAGCTTTTACCTGTTATAAAGTTTCTTAAGCCCTGAACTGGGAAAAGGTACAAATATTAGGACTATGATGAATGTTTTCTGTAAATATAAGCAGAAATAGGGAAGAAACTAGCCGTCACAATGGTTGACTTGTCTAGCTACTCTAGGCTATACGTTTTAGACCTTTGGTCTAGTTGCAAATTACTTTTGGGATTTCCACTAAAACAAAATATTTTATTACAGTATTTTTTTAACTATATGGAGTCTAATCTCTCTGTATAAAGATATGCTTCTCTTTTGGGATGGTTATATTCACACTATACAAAATTCAAAATATTTCAAGATAATACTAATATAATTCTTAGTGATGTATAATATGAATTTGTACATAGTTTATGATATAACATAAACTGACTTTCAAGGCACAGTGTTTTATTCACACATAAATAGAGAAGAATTCTGAACTAAGCATTAAAATCAGAAAAATTGGATTGTGATTGTTGCCTCATGCACAATTTGATACTAGGAACTGTGAGTCCTAGAGGACCTACTCCCTGATTTTGGTTTGTTTTCACCTCTTGGCTTTTCTCATTCAAGATGCCTGAGGCTGAGCGAGCTAGGGGTACTCTGAGGGCAACATGTAGTCTAAAATAACAGTGTTTTTCCTGGTATTTGGAATATATGTTTTCTAGATCTCAGTGTAATCATTACTGGATTGTTGTATCTCAGTGTATGGTTATGTGTGAGAAATCTTGTTATTTCTTGTTAATCATATTTACTTAAGTATAATGCACCATCAAATGTAATGCACACCTCATTTTTGAAGGAGCAAAAAAATGGATTTTCCCTGAAATTTTAATGCACCCAGCAATGCATTCATAGCAAGTCAGGGAGGCAGGCAGTGTGAATGAGGTCATTTGGGAAGCCATGCTCCTTCATCAGGCAGCTTTGCACGATATCCAGCTTTGCATGATACCCAACTGGCAATAAGGCTAGTTGGAAAATGCATAGGATTGAGCCTGGGGGTGGGGCAAGCAAGAGGTAGGATCCATGGCTAAGCAGCATTCCCACCTCCTTGTATGGCCTCTGAAATTCTGACTTCCTCCAGGCCTTTGCACACAGGTGGGTTTATGTGTTCAATTCTAGCAATGTAATTTAGCCAAAAAAGGGTGAGCTTTAGACTTGAGTAAATATGATATTTGTTAAGCTGTATAGTTACTGTGTGCCTTCAAGTCATACTGGATTTATGGTGATCCTAAGGTGAACCTATCACAGAATTTTCTTTACAATATTTGTCCAGAGTAACATCAACAGAGCCTTTGGGTTCTGCTGAAGCTGGGAGTGGGGCTTGCCCCAGTAGGTCTCCATGGTTGAGTTGGAATGTGAACCCTGGGCTCAAGAATCATAGCCCCAACACTATACCATTCTAGCTCTTACAAGACTTTTAATGCACACAACTATTTAGATTTTGCTCTGATTTGTTATTCTGTTGTTTTAATTTTGAATTGTAAACTCTTGTTTTGAGCATGCTTTCTGTTGGAAAACCTGGTTTGCAAAAACATCCAAATGATGATGCAAAGTCAATGCAATGGCTTTCATTTGTTGCTATCTTGAAATAATTATGAGAGCAAGATATTTACACATTCTCATTGTAGGGCAGTAGTGTGCTCGCCAAATGTTTTTCGATGGAGCTCTAAATAGCCATACTTGGCTCAACCAAGATGAATGCCCTCTTGGGGATTGCAACCCCAAAACATCTGGAGGGGCATACATTCTCCATACCTGTTATTAGGTGAAATGTTTATTGTATGTAGAATGTTTTCCAGCATTGGATAGGAGACACCTCCTTGTACAAAGCTCCTCAACCAGTGTGCCTTTCAGCAATTGGATTTGGGAACCCCTGCTGAACTCTGTAAACATTGTGCCTTATTAGTGTAGATTACTACGGCTGATATAGATGTGGATATAAAGGTGAGTTAGAGGTTGCCTACTCAGTTTACTACAAGTTAAGTAAGGTCTTTCTATTTGTGGTGGTGACCTTCTGTACCCTGCATAATTCTTAACTCTACTCATCTAGCGAAAGTTGTCCACTGGAATTGAGGGCCAGATAAACAAATGTGCAGCTGTTGATGTTAAGAAAAAAAGATTAAAAAAACTTTTGGAGCAGGAAATATACAGCATGACAATCGTATGAGAGGTTTTAGCTGGTTTGGAACTACAGTCGTGGCATGGAGGAAGAGTTTTAGTTGAATTGGTTTTGCAAGATGCATCATTCTGCTGTTAGGGCAAGAAATCCCTTTTAGATCATGTTCTGTCAGTGATATAATGGGAGGGAGGCAAATACGTTTAACTCTCAGGGTTGTTTAGTTTGCCATCTGTTTCCCATATAGAACCAGAATATCTCTCACATGCTTAGCCTGATACACTGTACCTCATTTATTATGAATGAAAGCTAATTGTCTGGTTAATGCAGGATTCCAGCCAACACTTAAATGTGGGTACTGCTTTCAATCAAGTATTTGTTTCTGTAATTAAGTTTGTGGGGCTCCCATTGAGTGAGAAATGTAATCTCATGTATTTTAAATGCATCAGGCAGTGCTAATCAATTTTTCATATGTGTTGGTGTAGCAAGCGGGAGGATAGCTTATGATTTCTATGATAGCCCAGAAATACACTTTATTAGATTGCAAAACTGTAGTTGTTTTCCTGTCTGTAATGGCCTTTTTCTTTCATCCTCTTTCTCCCTACCTTCTTTCACTATTGCTTTCCCCCCTTTTTCCCCCTTTTACATAGTGGGTGGAATCTGTGCACTTAACAATGGAAATATTTCATATGGTATGAATCACTGTGCTGTTCATGGTGCTGTGACATTTATCTGTTTAATAATAACAAGAACTTTGCAAGGTAGAACCATAGACTGCATATATCACACCTGACTCAACACCGCAGAAGGCATGAAGTGTTTAGTCATCTAAAAGGTTGGTAGACCTTTCTTCCTTCATTCACGGAAGTTCGTTTTCGGTGGCAGCTTCATCCAGGTATGGTGGGAAATGTTCAAGCACATGCTGTACTAGATTTGTAACCTTTGAAAGCTGGTTCAAGAAATTGAATCTCCTGCATTGTAAATCTATGCTAATGGAGCTCTACAATCCTAAACTCATCATCTTTGCCCCCTATCCCAAAAGCGAGACCTAACCGTCTTATGTGAGTGTGAGGAGATGATCTTCTTAGCCTCATTAGTTGCTGATGTTTCCCCTATTGTCTGCCTCCAGCTTATAGTTCAAGACTAAGTGGAAGTCAGTCCTGTTCCTCTTCTTCCATAGTTGGGTAGGAATTCAAGACACACCTGTCCACCACTGCTTTCTACTTGCACTACATAAAACTTTTTAAAAAAATGTTTTACAATGGTATGGCTGTCTTGAGAGCCAAAGTGGTGTAGTGGTTTGAGCATCAGTCTAGGACTTTGGCAGACCAGTGTTGAAATCCTCACTCAGCCATGGAAACTGGGTAACCTTGGGCAAACCACACTTCCAACTTCAGGGGAAGGCAAAAGCAACTCCCCTCTGGACAAACCTTGGGAATAAAATATTGTCACCATATGTTGAAATGACTTGAAGGCACACAGCAGCATGGACCTCTTGGATAATTATGTTGTGGAAAATTATAGATGCATATCCCCACTTCCACAAAATAAGAGCTATCTTTGGATCATATATTAACTGCAGACAAAGAATGTTATGCAAATAGTGTTTGCTGGATTGTAGTGATTAGTGCTCTTTGAGTTTCAGTTTACCTAGCATTCCACCACATGGGCACTTACCATAATTGGGCTGATTATTCCATAGTTTGCACATGGAATCTAGGTGAAGTTTTCTATGCATATAAGAAAACCTGCATGAAGGAACTTGTCACTGCTATTCTAGCCATGTCTTCTTTTGTATAGAGCAGAGGAGAAAGCAATTGCTGCAAGATGGCATGAGTATTACCTTTCTTATTGGCAAATTAGGCCGGGCTGTTGTGCAGCTGGTTAGTAGCTAGCTGCAATAAATCACTACTGACTGAGAGGTCATGAGATCGAAGCCCGGGTCAGATTGAGCTCCCAACCATTAATAGCCTAGCTTGCTTTTGACCTAAGCAGCTCAAAAGACAGTTGCATCTGTCAAGTAGAAAATTTAGGTACCGCTTTATCCGGGGAGGCTAATTTAACTAATTTACGACACCATAAAAACTTCCAGCAACGTGTTGAAAGGAATGAGGAAATACTCCATCAAGGACTCAGTCTCACAAGTGGCCGATGAAGCGGCAGCTCCCCCTGTGGCCAGAATTTAGCATACCCTCAAGAAGCCGGAAGCTGAAAAATCTTAAATAGCCTCTATGTCTGTCTATATGTCATATGTCTAATGGCATTGAATGTCTGTCATGTAAATGTGCATTGTGATCAGCACTGAGTCCCCTTCGGGGTGAGAAGGGTGGAATATAAATGCTGTAAATAAATAAATTGTTTGAGGGCTGCCACTTTGTTGGTGTGTGTGGATATTTAAATGTTCTTTCTAGCTAAAAATACAATCAACTACATTTCTACATAATATGAATTGAAACTAATTAAAATGATCAAATAACATTAAATGAAACTAATTAAAATGATTAAATATTATTACACTTATTTAAATCCCCTGATTCATTATTAACAAGCAAACCTCCACTCATACCTGATTACAGTAGAGTCTCACTTATCCAAGCTAAAAGGGCCGGCAGAACCTTGGATAAATGAATATCTTGGATAATAAGGAGGGATCAAGGAAAAGCCTATTAAACATCAAATTAGGTTATGATTTTACAAATTAAGCACCAAAACATCATGTTATACAACAAATTTGACAGAAAAAGCAGTTCAATACGCAGTAAATGTTATGTTGTAATTACTGTATTTACGAATTTAGCACCAAAATATCACGATATATTGAAAACATTGACTACAAAAATGCATTGGATAATCTAGAACCTTGGATAAGCAAGTCTTGGATAAGTGAGACTCTACTGTATTACCAAAGTTATATTTCTGTACAGATGAACTTGAGATGTCCTGATGTTAATTAATATCGTGCTGCTTATTGGAATCAACATAAAAGGAACTAATTGGGTCCTGATAACTGACTATGATATTAAATATCCCATTAATTATAGTGTTTTTAGTTCATATTGAATGTGGTTCATCAAGGGTACACCCCAATGTCATTATCCTTGAAAAAAATTAGAAGTTGCAGGGAAATACTAGAGGGCACACAAAAAGGACAGAGAGTGCATCCTTGGTCCCGCATTAGTGTAGAATTTCGGTGAATAGGAGGAAGATTCCACAACTTTACAATGCTGGTTATAAATCGGATTTATAAGTTCGGTTTATTGAATTGAGCAGGCATTAAGCAGTTTCCCTTGTTGTTTAGCCAGTCTATGAGGAGTTGTGCTGCTTCCTTTTTTACAAGACATAGAAATATATCTTATGAATTATGATAGAACACTGATAGCAATTCATTCTGATATATTATTCGCCCCGGTGGCGAAGTGTGTTAAAGCGCTGAGCTGCTGAACTTGCAGACCGAAAGGTCCCAGGTTCAAATCCCGGGAGCGGCTTGAGCGCCCGCTGTTAGCTTCAGGTCCTGCCAACCTAGCAGTTCAAAAACATGCAAATGTGAGTAGATCGATAGGTACCACTCTGGCGGGAAGGCAACGGCGCTCCAATCAGTCATGCTGGCCACATGACCTTGGTGGTGTCTACGGACAACGCCGGCTCTTTGGCTTAGAAATGGAGATGAGCACCAACCCCTAGAGTCAGACATGACTGGGGAAACCTTTACCTTATATTAGTCTCTCCTGCCCGTCCATGGGTTGTGTATGTCTTACTTGAATCTATCTAAAATGCTTTCATTGCCTGCAAGTATGTTGAGATTGCGAGGACAAATTCTTGCATTCTGTGGGTTCCTTCCACCAAGTTATATAAAAAGTAAATTCTCCTTTTCAAATTTCTTATTCAGAATGTCCTCTCCAGATGGGGTAACTTCTACAGGTATAAATTTTTGGTGGTACTCAAAATGTTTTTGTTTTCCAGTTCATTACTTTTATTTGCTAAGAAGGTTTGTCAGTTTACATTTTAGTTGCGTGGGGATGTGCGACACAGCGTCTGCTTCAGAGACCACAAATGACACGAGCCCAAGGTTGGAGAAGAAACTGGCCACAACTTGTTTATTGATTACAGAACAGCAAATGGGTTGGCAGTCATGCATGGGTTCTGGATCCAGAGAGGGTCAGCCAATGCTGACATATACCGAAGCAAAGCCGGGATGCAACCGGGCCAATATACAAAGGAAAGCCAGCATCCCTGGCAACCACCAAGCACTCCCCCCGCCATCCGGTAGGGGGGGGAGGCAAACCAGATCCAGGGCCCATGACAAACGCCCACCAAGTTGTGACAAAGCAGAAAATAAAACATGCAACCACAAACAAAGCCATGCAGGGAGGGAGGGATGGGACAAAGAACGAAGGCCCAGTGCCTTCAGAGACCCAGAGGGCAGCCTGATAAAGGCTGCCTGAGCCAATCAGCGGCAGGCCCTGACCTGTGGGCCGACAGGCAGGCCTCGGCCGCTGATAGGCCCGTTGGCCTTCGTGACAGGAAACATTCCCGCCAAGCAAGGGGCTCCTGGGAAGGAGAAGCCCCTTGCCGACGCCATAGGAAGCAGGGAAGCGCCTACCCCCGCAATGGCCATGCCAGGTAAGTCTGTCCCTTCTTTTGCGTGGGGATGTGTGACACAGCTTCTGCTTCAGAGACCACAAATGACACGAGCCCAAGGTTGGAGAAGAAACTGGCCACAACTTGTTTATTGATTACAGAACAGCAAATGGGTTGGCAGTCATGCATGGGTTCTGGATCCAGAGAGGGTCAGCCAATGCTGACATATACCGAAGCAAAGCCGGGATGCAACTGGGCCAATACCGGTACAAAGGAAAGCCAGCATCCCTGGCAACCACCAAGCACTCCCCCCGCCATCTGGTTGGGGGGGGGGAGGCAAACCAGATCCAGGGCCCATGACAAACACCACAAAAGGGGAGTGGGGAACCCACTGCCCTGCTGCCAACCCAAGCCTCCTGCAACCAATGAACAGCACAAAAATGATTGCCAGCCGAAACCCCAACCCAGAACAAAAACAAGAAGCGCCGAACAAGGGCCAAGCACCCTAAACGAAAAAAGTCCTTGCATGTGGAAAATGAACCCATCGCTGCTGGCATCACGAATTTACATCCCAGCAGTCAGGTATTCAACAGACAGAGAGTCCAGGCAGTTCAGCAGTCCCCGGTTGGCTCCTCCAAGAAGGATGAATATTCCTCTGACCCATGCTAGCTGCAGGTCAACCGGCTGGAGTTGCTCCTCGTCCTGTGTGCCCGTTTTCTGGCTCCTTTCTTTCCTTTGCCTGCTGCATCTACCCTGTTGATAGGAAAAAGAGAACAGCCAGCAGATTCGCGTGCCTCAATGAGAAGGCCTGGCCTCACATAAGATGTGTAAGCCGAAGACTTCCAGCGACCGAGTAACTTGATAACATCCACAAGAACGCCACCAACTGCAGCTGTGGTGGCGGCCCCAATCCTGAAGGAGTGTCCCCCATATTCAGCCCACGGGAGTCCCAGGTGTTTGAGGGATAAGCGAAAGATGGCCATAAACTGATATCTGGTGAGAGGGCTCCTATCCTGGTGGATGAACAGCAAGCCCGGGTGCGAACCCCGGGTGTCCAGGAACTTAGACAGGGCTCGGACTGGGCACAGCTGCCCCGAGTCCAACCCTTGAATTGAAAGGGAGACCCCCTTTCCCTGTTGGTCCGTCTTAGACTTGCGGACCCAAATGCCCAGGGAGTTGCCCTGAATGGAAACGTCCCTAAATTGCAAAGCTCTGCCAGAAGAATCAGCCTTGGAATAGGCAACCACCTCACCTAGTCGAAGAGCCCCGAAGAAAGCAGTAGAAAAAGCAGCAGTAAACAACTTGACCTCGTAACTTGAAGTGCAAATCCTCCGCAGAGATGTGGTGACTTGGACTAGGGTGGTGTAGGAAAGAGGGCGTCTGGTGTCCGGCATTTTTGGAGACTGCTTGTTCCAACCCTTCAGTAGTTTCCTGATCCTGTATGCTTGGCAAGGATCCTCAAAACCAGCAGCTTTGCAGTAGAAGGCGATCCCTGCCAGCTGGAGCCGCATAGCGTGCATAGAAACCCTGGCCCTTCTCTGATGGATGATGAAGTGGAGAACCTCATCCTCCGAAACTGGCCCCCTGCTGTCATAACCAACCTCCGATCTGAACTTTGTGAACTTGGCCATGGCCGCGCGGTATGCCTTCTGAGTAGCCGGTGCGACAGACAGCATCAATTCTGACCATGCCTCTCGTCTCCAAGGGTCGACACATCCTGGGGAAAGCTGGTAGGCAGAGGATCCGCATCGGGTGCCAGGGATCAAAATCTGTCCTCCTGGAAACGTGACAATGCATCCGCTACTTCGTTGTTCAATCCTGGAATATATTGTGCTAAGAAAGAGATATTAGCTTCCAAGCAAATTAAGACAAACTGCCTGACCAGCCTCATGACCCTGGGTGACTTGGAGGATTGTCTGTTGACAACCCTGACTACTGCTTGATTGTCGCACCAAAACTGGACCCTCTTATTGCTGAATAAGTTGGCCCAAATACGTACTGCAACTAAAATGGGAAAAAACTCCAAAAAGGTGAGGTCCCGCAAAATGTTACCCCTGCCCCAACTGGGTGGCCACCTGGCAGAGCACCAGTGGCCATTCTAAACATGAAAGACATTCAGAGTGTGGTATAGTATTGTGAAAATGGGCATTATTACAGTTCACAAATAATTAACTAAGAGCTGTTGATATTACCTGTCTCATTCTGGCACAAAGAATTCATTTGGCAGTGTTTGCTCTTCACATGAGTAATTAATTACCTATGTGCCTTTATTAAAGAGATAGTTCTGTTAAAGAGGGCTCTAGATTGCCACCCGTTATGTTATTTTTTCCTCAGTGTCTTTCCATCAGAGCATGATGGCCTTGAGCACAGAGGAGATATCTTGAGAGTTTTCCGGACTGGCTGCTGGTGATGAACACTAGGAACCTATGAACCCGCACAGGCTTTGTGATCTACCAGGGAGGCCCTATTCTAGGTCCCACCTCTGTCTTAAGGCTTGTGGGGACAAGAGAGAGGGTCTTCTCGGTGGTGGCCCCCTGACTTTGAGAGGAGATCAGGGAGATCAGACTAGCCCCTACCCTTCTGCACACAATTAAAAACATGGCTTTTATGACAAGCCTTTGACCATATTTAGATTCTTTACGAATATATATAAGGGCCTTCAGATTCATTATCAAGCACTTTACAAGATAGAGATCATTCCTGATGTTTTACCTGCAGCAATCACTGTTTTTTTAAAACTATTTTTAATTAGGAGGCACTGTGATGTTGTGATGTTTATATTGGCTGCTTATTGTTTTATGTTATGTTTTATGTTTTTGCATGTTGCACCTTGAGTGCTTTGTGAGCCACCCCGAGTCCCTCTGGGAGATGGTGGTGGGGTATAAATAAAGTTTGTTACTATTATTTAACCTCTGGAGGCCCTTTGGGGGCCATGTAACCCTTCTTGACTAGAGTGGCATAGTTATTGTAGAGGGACAATAGAGATAATTTAAAAAACTTCATTCAGTTTTTTTCTTGGTATGCTGAACAGGCCACACAAGTAAAAGAAAGACCTTGTTAGCTTCTCACTGCTTCAAGTGCAAGATGATATGTAAAATATTTATACTTGTATGGCATATGGAGGAGAACTTGTGAATTTCCTACAGTAGATGACTGCAAGTGTATAGGCTTAGTTATTAAATTCTACGCAGCTCATATCCAGCAGCTCAGATTTACAAGTTGAATTGCACATAATGTTGGATGAGGAGATGTAGGAAGCAGCAATCACATTCTGAGTTTCCCTGTAACATTTATTCTGATTTTGTCCCTGTCAGATCCCTCAATACTGGTTGGGTCTAGTGATATTTTTTATGCCGGTACTAGTGCTACTTTATTTGTGTGTGTGTGTGTGTGTGTGTGTGTTGTTGTTGTTGTTGTTGTTGTTTACACAATCAGCGTCAACTATGTTTCAGACATGTGAGGGAGCTCAAGTGAACAAAATGGGTATTGGCTAGGTGGGAGACTGCATTTATGCTTCCCTTTTATATTGCACTTCACTGTCTTGCCTCCTTTGATTAGTGAAGTGTAAATGTGAGAGAATGCCACCACTGTAATAATCTGGTCATATTAGGGACCTAGTCTCATCCGATTCTGTTTTTCTTCTTCTTCTAAATTTAACCAACAATCTCCAGTCTTGTCTAACCACAGTAAGTTTAAAACCCTAGAGAGGTAATCCGCTACCTCTGTACTACATTATGACAATCTTCCTAACATAAAAAAGCTAATTAGAGCCAATCAGTCTTAATCCCCCCATTTCCCCAAATGCCATTCCAGATATTTTGTTAGAAAGAAATCCTACTGGTTGCTAATCTGTCTAAAAAAAGATGTTGAAGAGAGGATTTGTTCTTTTCTATTGTCTAAAGGCTGGAGGGGGAACCTCATAAACAGCAACATTATCCTGAGCTGTGTGCAGTTTGTAGAACAAGGCTTGCATCAGTAGCATCATTGCCTTCAAACCAAGGGTGCATTTGCACTGAAGAATAAATGCAGTTTGATACCACTAACTGCCATAAGTCAGTGCTGGGGAATCATGGGAGTTATAGTTTTATAAAGTCGAATGTCCTATAATTCCTATGATTTCATGGCATTGAGTCATGGCAGCTAAAGCTCTGTCAAACTGCATTAATTCTTCAATGTAGATGCAGCCCTATTTGTATGTCTCTAGAACAGTAAAATGTATTTTTATAGTCTGCTGTAGTACAGCTTTTCTTTGTTAGATAGCAGCTTTGCATCCAGGCTGATATTGGCCTGTAGAGATTGGAGGTTTTTCCTTTTTTATGGTGTTTATTTTATTTTATTTGTGTCCCGCCCTTCTTCTCACAAGGCTAGAGTGACTAACAAGCTGCATAGAAATACACTTAAACTCGCAACTCCTGAAAAATGGAATTCACATCTAATAAAATGCAGCAACCAGCAATCAAATCACATCATTAAAAAGCAGTAGAACGAATAAAATATTTCCCTACATTTTGAAATCTCACAAAAAAATTGAAATAAACATATGTGAGTGACACCTGAATCTCTGATGGAAGGGACTTCCATAATCATGGCATCACTACAGAGAAAGAACCTGCTGCATGAGCTAGTCCCATGACATAAATCATACAACTCAAAGTACTACAAGGTAAATGTTTCCAGATGTAGGTATATTGTTATTGACGGGTCCATAGACACCTCCTAGGTAATGTGGCTAGCATGACTGCATGGAGCGCCGTTACCCTACACAACTGGAGTAATAAACATAGGCTGGCCCTATATTGTAGAACAGGCATGGGCAGACTTCAGCCCTCCTGGTGTTTTGGACTTCAACTCCCATAGTTCTTAACAGCTGGTAAGCTTGCTGAGATTTCAGTGAGTTGAAGTCCAAAACACTTTGAGGGCAGAAGTTTGCCCATGCCTGCTGTAGAATGAATATCGTTTGAAACCACTTTAACTGTCATGGCTCTATGCTATGAAATCCTGAGTTGTTACTTTTTGGAAGACCTCTTCAAACTATAACTCTTTGATTTCATAGTATTGAGCCATGGCAGTTAAAGTGGCATCAAACTGCATTCATTCTGGATGCACCCATACATTTAAACAGTGTATAAGAAAGATGTTTGCCCTTTATTTTGATTTGCAGTTATTTATTTATTGTGTCAGAAGTGAATTGAGAATACAGTTATAGTGTATAGAAAAAACCCACCAACATAGCCAAAAACCTGGCATTATACTAAATTTCCTTTGACCAGAAACTGGCCACTTCAAGTGCCTCTGGTGTTACTGTGAGAAGGTCCTCTGTTGTGCATGTGGCAGGGCACATACTGCATTGTAATAGGTAGTCTGTGGTTTGCTCTTCTCCACACTCGCATGTTGTGAACTCTACTTTGTAGCCCTATTTTGTAAGACTGGCTCTTTATCTCGTGGTGCCAGAGTTCAGTCTGTTCAGTGGCTTCCAAGTCGCCCAGTCTTCTGTGTGCACAGGAGGGAGTTTCTCATCTGGTCTCTGCCACTGATTGAGATTCTGTGTTTTAGCCTGCCACTTTTGGATTTTTGCTTGCTGAGATGTTCCTGCGAGTATCTCTGTAGATCTTGGGAAGCTATTTCTTGATTTAAGGCATTGGCATGCTGGCTGATACCCGAACAGGGGATGGGCTGGAGATGCCAATGCCTTGGTCCTTTCATTGTTGGCTGCTACTTCCCAGCGGATGTCAGGTGGTGCAATGCCAGCTAAGCAGTATAATTTCTCCAGCAGTGTTGGATGTAGACATCCTGCGATAATGTGGCATGTCTCATTAAGAGCCACATGCACTGTTTTAGTGTGTTGATATACATTCCACACTGAGCATGCCTACTCAGCAGCAGAGTAGCAAAGCACAAGTTCAGATGCTTCACTGTGTCTGGTTGTGATCACCAGGTTGTGCCAGTCAGCTTTTGTATGATATTATTTCTAGCACCCACTTTCTGCTTGATATTCAAGCGCTGCTTGATTTGCACTGAATTATTGAAATGCTTGATTTGTAAGGCCAACACACTTTCTGAACATAAGGGTTATCCAATGTTAGTTTCTGGTTTTAGCTTCTGACCTAGGTGTGGGCTGCCATAATGCTTGTTTCCTGTTAGATCGTGACTGTCTTTCTTCTCAAACACAGCTACTATGTTCAGAATCTATTTGGGTATTTTTTTGTTTGTATGGTGCATTTCAATAATCTCCTTGTAATCTTATGATAAACTGCTTAGTTTGATAGAGAATATCATACATCAGTGAAGCGTGCTATTGTGGCAGTAAAGTCAGACTTATTTTATAACATCCTTTCAAAGGATCTACTACAGCAGCTGTGTAGCTATCATTGCATTAACCTAATCAACCCTCTTCTGAAAGAGGGGCATGTCCCAGATTAACATTTCTAAAACCTCCCCATTATCAACAGTGCCACTGGGTCTGCACATCTGAAAGGATTTTAATCATTTTACTTCTCTTTGTATTCTGAGAATGCTTTTTGGTTTATGTAATTGCTTTTTGTTCCATCAGTCTCTCTTTGTGTGGGAAGTCCTTTTTTCCCTGGACTTTTCTTCCACTATTGAGGTGGCATGTTCTGCCAGAATAGCTGCAAAGAGATGCTGCTGACCCCTTAAGTAGAATCGCTGATTATTAACAAAACAAGGCAAATAACCACTAATAGATCCGATGCCCTCTTCAGCATTCGAATGGAACTTTGGACCTGAAACACAACAAGGGGTTTCTATCTCTTTTTTTGCCTTTACTGTGTCATCTCACTTGCTCTGCATCTCAAGTTACTCTGATCTATTCTAGGAAGTGTTTTTATTGTGAATAAAATAAGAACATTTATTGCTTGCACTTTATTTTTGATTCCTCTGATGCGTATGACCTCTTTCTCATGAATATATCCCCTCTCTTGCTTCTGCAATAAGCCTAATTCTTTATTATGGGCAAAAACATAGCAGACTAACATATATCATTTTGTTTATCAGGAAGATTTCATTTCAAAAATATTTCTTAAAACACATGCGTGAGTCCTTAGTTTCTTTCAAACATTTTGGCTTGCTTTTCTAATAACTGGTGAAAACCATGTAGAAAGAACATTACTATACTTCCAATAAAGTAATTATGCTATTAAAATACCAACCATCATGGCTGGCAGAAAAACTTGCCACAGCTCTGATAGAGTTGTGTTCTGCATACTAAGTATATGTCATTAAGGCCAACGGGAGGAAGAATATTATAAATTATGACAGTCCTAAACACTTATTCACTTGTACTGCTGTATATTGCAGTCTGTGCTCTGGAACATGGCCTGTAAATAAATGTATCAGTTAAAGGCTAGATCCAGCCTTATGCCTATGGCAGCACCCTCTATATCTCCCTCCCAGATATCTGTAGTTCTGATAATCTGCTCTGCAGTGTTTCCCGGCTTCCCCAGCAAACCTTTATAGGGCTCACAGATGTTACAGAAAAGGAGAATCTTTCTATTTGCATGAACTTCTGGGAAACACCTTCTATTCGCAGAAGCATCGGCAAATTTGATTCTGGTATAAATTATCTAATTGGGTGTTAATGTTTTTACAATACTTGTTCAGAATGTATCCATGGTAGCAAGAGCTATTGTTTAAATGTCACAGAGGCAAATATTTTTGATTTAAGAAACATAAAACGAACTACTACCATCTTATTGAACAAAACCTTTGGGAGTTTTTTTTAAAAAAATCTATCATTGATCTACACTTAGTATTTATGTGGATCACAGATGCTGGCTTGGTGAAGTGATAACCAAAAACCCCCACAAACCAGGCTCTAATCATTCTAAAAGAAGCCCAATAGCCTACCAAAATATGCTAAAAGAATATAATATGTCTATGAGTTTACCTTTAAACTTGTAATTGCATCCTAACCAAGGTGTGGGTTTGACAGGTTTCCATTCTCAAACTTGGTTTTCATGCATTTTAATACTTCTGAATGGCTGTACTGAGACAAATCCAACACACTGCAATGCTGAATGTGTGAAGTGAGCAGTCTCTTGATTCCAACCTTTTACCCATCGGGTTGGATCCTCACACACTTTATGAGACAAGACTCCATTCCCTCTGCAATATGGGGGTAAAATACAGTTCACCCTCCACATTTGAAGGATTGACTTTTGCAGATTTGATTATTCGTGGATTTGATTAATATGGTCTCTCTAGGTGTTCTAGCACAATTCTGTGGTCTACTTCCAGCAAAGAATAACATTGGAGGACTGAGGGCCCTTCCACACAGCCCTATATTCCAGAATATCAAGACAGAAAATCCCACATTATCTAAGTGTGGACTCAGATAACCCAGTTCAAAGCAGATATTGTGGGGTTTTCTGCCTTGATATTCTGGGATATAGGGCTGTGTGGAAGGGCCCTTGAGATTCCTAGGGATGTGTTCTCCTGGATTAAAAAAGCATTTTTATTAATGTTTTTCCCCATTTTCACAGGGATCCTGTGCCCTTAATCCGAATGAATGTGTGGGTCTGACTGTACTGTTACACCTTACATAGGAGTGCAGTGGAGGAACTGCACTGCAGTGCACAACAGTGTGATGGGAATATCCTTTTGAAAAGCTTAACCTCTCAGTCAGGGCCACTTTTTAGACCTAGAATATAATTCCAAAGCCAACACTCAGAGACATTATTTTGCTTTATACTTTCTGCTGTGGTTTTGTAACTGGGATTTCAACAGTTCTGTGTCAAGGCCAAACCTGTTTAGCTAGAAAAAAGACATTTGATAGGTAGATAAGGAGCTTTGGGGTGGAAGGTGTGGCTTGTGTGATGTTGCACAGGAGTACTTTAGGACTTTATAAAGCACTGTGTGTACATACAGTAAAATACTGTGTGTACTCTGAAGACACACACCCTCAGACCCTTGTCATTTCTTTTTCAGTAAACAGGGCCACTATGTCAATAGAGCTCCATATCTGTTTGGCTAGAAAGCAGAAATTTAACCTCCATCTCTGTTCATTTAAGCCTGCTGGTGAATAGGTTATATGGGGTGGATTGCAAAGCCTTTGCTGCTTCGCCATCTCCCCACAGCTTTGGGGACAATGGGGAAGCAGCCGTGAAGGTTTTGCTCACTGTCTCCTCAAGTCCGCAAACTACAGGGTGGTTGACAACTGAAAACATTTCCACTCAGTTCTTGAAGCTGCAGGGAATGACAATGCCCTCCCCCCCCCCCCCAGAAGTCGACTGGTTCATGGACTTTGGTGGGGAGTGGTTCGTCTTCCCACAGCTTCTGGAAAGACACAGTAACAGCACCCACCTGCCAGCAATACCAGAAAACCTTGTCTTGCCCCATGAGATATTCATGGGTTTTGCACCTTCACAGGGGATCTCCAATCCCAACCTCTGTGAAAGTGAAGGGCTAACTGTACTACTCACCAAAATGAGCCCTGTAAACTTTATGGAAATATAGTGACATGGTTGCTGTGATTTGTCGTCGAAATGAAATCAACACTGGAGAGAAGCTTATAGGCTAAGCAAAACTAAGATGTAAAAATAATTATTTCATAAGGATTAAATATTGGTTTTCAAATGAGATTGTTTAAACATTCTTTTTTAGCTACCATTTACAATATTTAAGATTTTTATCCCACAGGTAAATGAACTCCCAGTGTCTATATCTTCAGACCAATTTCCCTAACATGTACAACCAAGAACAGTTGTTGTACAGTAGTCTTTCTCTGCCTCATCTCCCTCTTATTACTTTTGCTACTTAGGCTGAGCCTCATATTTTATGAACTTTTCCATCTGATCAAGGTCCTGCTAGAAGCTTTCTAGTCCTAGGGTTATACTATCTACTTGAAGGTCCAGCCTGAATTCATAAGAATGCTTCTTGTTCTCCTCAGACAACACATCAAAGGTGTTTTGTTGTTTCTTTTTTGATCATCATGTCCCGGCATAGCAAGGCGTGTTCAGACAAGGAGAGCTTATCCTTTCTTCATTCTGAATTCCAACCTCACTAATGTTTTCAGATTCCCTAGCCATTCCTTACAAATTTTGATCAGCCCTTCTTGCCAGACCTTCTGACTACTCATGTTCTTTCAATAGGGTTTTAAAAATTATAAGCCACTTTGAATCCCAGTTTTGAGAGAATAGCAGGATAAATATAAATATAATGATATTAATTTCCCTTTGTCAAGGCCTCTTCAGTGTTGATATTTTAGTGGCTGTTTAGTAGTTTCATATGAACCTTTGTATTGTCAGTTATATTTATGATCATACCTTGGTTTTGAGATATTCAGAGGTAGTCCTTCTTGCCATCCTGCCACCTTCACTGGAGTATCTGGTGGGGATGTGGAGCATGATTTCCTTGAAGGCTTTTCACTGCTTACTTCCTTGAGAGAAGAAACTAGTGCCATCTATGACATTCTTCCCAAAGCAGGATTACCGATATGTATATAAATATAGTATATGTTGGGTATGTGTATGTATGTGTATAGAACTATACTTAGACCCAACAAATACTGTAACACACACACACATACACACTTGGATACAAAGCTACTTCCTACACTTATTATTTTCTTCTGTCAGTTTGAGGTCTTTCTTTCTCCCATACCTCTTGGCAATGGAAGCTGCCCTATACCTGACACGTAATAGCCTAGCTCTAGCCTGTCTTCTGGCCTGCTTGGGTACATTATAAACCTGCTCAAAAATTATTAGCTGATTGTAAACATTACAAAACATAAACCAATAAAGATAGGATATTTACTCCCTGCTGTCCTCTTAAAAACACTGCTTCCCTTTGCAATGGTTCATGCATTTAGGCCATTTAACTCTGCCTGTATTTCATTTTAATTTTGTGTAGTAGTTCCACAGGTTTCTCATTCAAAAGTGAGAAATGCAGTGCTGTGAGATCCGGTCTGTGATGAACTGGTCTTCCTGCTGCTTTGACATTCCAATAGTTTTGCTTTGCTGGAGCAGAGAAGTACACAGTCTTAAAAGAAAACAGAAATCAGTAAAGCAGAGGATTCCAGAAATGGTAGTGGATTGTTGTATTGAATTGCCATACTAAGTTGGTGTTTGTTATTATTTTTTACTTTAATTTATAAACAGTATATTCTCTCTTTCTCCCAATAATGGAACTCAAGGTAGCTTAACAGTATAGTTAAAAACAATATAGATTGAAACTATGTAAGGTCATTAATAAAATGTATAAATATGAGAATTAATTATAAGCTATTGAAGAATGGATAAAGTAAAAACATTAAATATTAAAAAGATGTAATTGCATTAAAATATGTTGTTGTGTGCCTTCAAGCAATTTCCAACTTATGGTGACCCTAAAACAAATTTGTAACAGGGTTTTCTGGAAGTCAGAATATGTGATTCATCCAAGGTCACCCTATGGCAGTGATTCTCAGCCTGTGGGTTCCCAGGTGCTTTGGCTTTCAACTCCCAGAAATTCTAACAGCTGGTAAACTGGCTGGGATTTCTGGGAGTTGTAGGACAAAACACCTGGGGACCAACAGGTTGAGAACCACTGCCCTATGGGTTTCCATGGTCAAGTTGGGAATTGAACCCTGATCTCCAGATTTGTAGTCTAATGCTCAAACCAACACACTATGCTGGCTCTCAGAAAACATATACCAATTTTTAAAAAATCATTACATGACATTGAAACAATTCCTCAGTAAGTTTTTAAAGATCAACATAATAAACATGTTTTGCTTACAGAAAGAGAAGGATGTATCCATCCAATTTGTTTGAAAGGTTGTCTGTCTGTTCCCTTATATTTATTCTAAAGCTTTCCATCCCAAAATATTGCCAATACCAATATTAGAAGTGTTACTAGATGGGCTGTGAACATCTGTTTATCTCCTGACTGTTGTTGCACAGAGAGGTGTCTGACACTCCCACATCCAAAGGGCAAAAGCAGCAGAAATTGATGCACTCTTTCATTTTTCCAGTACAAATTCTGAGGGCTTGGAAATAGGGTTTGCAGCAGAGCGGATGAATGGATTTGCGGGGCTGAATTGTCTGCAACAAATGGGTGGCAACTAATCTGTTACTGGGCTAAATACTGGTAATCTGGAAAGGCCCAAACAGATTGCTGAAGTTTATTGAGATGACATCTTTAAGCTTCTGGCTCACATGTAGTGCTCAGTTAGCAAGAACAGACCAATCCCATGAATTAACATGGCAGACAAAGTATCATTTGAGCTGGCTCTAAATGTTAGGATTATCTGTATTAGAAACTGGCTAAATAGAAAGAAAGGATTTCATTGGATAATGTAATAATACTTCTTTTGTTTTCAAGAGAAGCAGCTCTAATTGTTCCTGATCAAATATGACTGGGTTAGCTGTATCTGGAAGAGAAGTAGCCTTTTGCATAACCTTGGGAAAACATGCAAGACTGTATAAGAATGGTTGATACTCCGTGATGTCATTAGTAGTGTACATTTCCTACTGATTTGCTTAAACGGATTAATTGTT
The DNA here is from genome assembly GCF_035594765.1 of Anolis carolinensis. Lineage (NCBI taxonomy): Eukaryota > Metazoa > Chordata > Lepidosauria > Squamata > Anolidae > Anolis > Anolis carolinensis. The sequence goes on along the minus strand of NC_085842.1, from coordinate 176,455,417 downwards.
TTATATTAACTCTATGTCAGTTATTAGAAAATGGAAACAGAAGACAAGGGGCATAAAGTTCGGTAAACATCACAACAAAATATTCCTTTCAGTCTGTCTTTGCATCTTAGTCTAGTTTAGGTAACAAGATGTCAATCTCTTTGCAACTTTTCTGATATTCCAACTTATCTACATGGTTTGTGCCCAGGTTACCTATAGGATCGCCTTCTTCCATACAGTCCGCCCCACACACTTAGGTCCTCTGGGGGGCAGTTACTCCAGGTATCTAAAACCTGACTGGCAGAGGAGTGTTTTAAAATGATTATCTGTTTATTATTTTAGTAATGCTGTAACCCACCTCAAGCCATGAGGAGAAGTGGGCAAGAACTAAAACTATTATTATTATTGACACAAAGATACAGTATAACACAGCCATTGAGATATGTAGGCTGGATTTCATATCACAAAATCACAAGTCGGACACTTCCCAAGTGTTTAGGACTGTGTGATGTATTTTTGGATGATGTGAAATATAATAATAATAATAATAATAATAATAATAATAATAATAATCTGCAGTTTGGGTTTTCTTGCCATTAGTATTGAAGTGAGGAATAGTAATGATGGTAAATCTTCTGACCTCCACCATATTGTCGGATGTGTAAAATAAGCATTGTCCTGAAGAATTTATAAGATAGATGAAAAGTACAGGAAACTCACCAAGGCTTATTTAGTTTGTGAAAAATCCTCATACCTTTTTCCTGTTGGTTACTATCTTTACTCTCCCCTTTTCATGCCATTTGTTATAAAAGTTTGTTTTTTATTGTTCTCTGTTGGGTTAAAGGTGGCTTTTTATAATAACCCTGTCACGGTTGTTATACATGGATGCTTGCATAACAATGCAGGAGGAGCTGCCCAGTCAGAAGGAGCTGTCCAGCCTGAAATGCAAATTCCAAAATCCATATTGTGGAATTACTTTTTTGTTAGGCCAATGAAAAAGGTGCAAAAGCCTGTTTGCAAGGCATTTTTCATCATGCAAATATATATTCTTTTTAAAAAGCAGGTAGGTTAAGCGGTGCAAGATGACAGCCTCAGAGTCATGTAGTTTACATGTTGCATTGCAGCTTCAATGAGGAATGTCATCAGACTCTATACACACAAACGAACGATTGTCAAAAAGTTGCTGTATATTTGATTGAAGAAAATAATGATGGAGCACCGCTCTCAAAAAAGTCTTCAAAAGTAAAGTACAAATAAAGTCCCAATTCTCAAAAAGTTGCTGTATATTTGATTGAAGAAAATAATGATGGAGCACCGCTCTCAAAAAAGTCTTCAAAAGTAAAGTACAAATAAAGTCCCAATTCTCTACAGGGGTCCCGGGTATTTTTGACCCTGTTTCAGGGGAAAACCCCTTCTTCAGGAGTTGTTAAACTCAGCAACAATGAATTTCTATCTAAAACAAAACATAGAGTAACAAGTATTTTACCAGCAGTATTAACAGAAGTAAAAGTAACCCATATAACAGTATATACTTACATAGTGCTAAATGCTTTCACTGAGTGACTCTGCTTGTGGTGATTTCAACTGCGAGTAATTCTGGAGGTTCACTCAAGGGTTTTTGAAGAGTACTTGAAGGTTTAAAGGAAACAGCTAAAATTAAGTGATTCATTAAGTCCCTGAGGGGAAAAGGTTTTAAACTTAAAGATCCAGTACATTTCCCTTTGGGATAATAGTTTTTCCAAGTCCATGAAAGGTTTTTGAGAGATGCATTCCAGAACACAAAATTTAAATGAGGTAGGTGAATGTTTGTATTGGGTGAAGTGTGAATATAAAAGAGATTCTGTAGATAAATTTTTGATTCTGGATTTATGTTCAGAGATTCTGATTCTCAAGGATCTGGTTGTTTTTCCAATATACCAGAGATCACAGTCACATGTCAAGAGGTAGATTACATTGTTGCTATTACAAGTAGAAAAATGTTTTAGTGTGGTGCCCACTTTGTTCCTATGATTATATATCTCCTTAGTCTTCCAAGATTGAGGACAACACTTACAGTGACCACAAGGATAATGGCCTCTCAGGGTGCTCTTTGGTGTACTAATAGGAGTGGTTAAATCTGTATGGATTAAATATTCTCTAATATTTTTAGTACGCCTGTTTCCAAAAATAGGTAATTTATCGCAACCTGAAATATCTTGAAGAAGATGCCAGTGTTTTTTTATAATTTGGATTATGTGTTTGGAGTAATGTGATAATTCTTGTGTCCAGATAATTTGATTTTTAGTTGGTTTAGCAGATTCTTTCAGTAGGGTGGTTCTATCAGTTTTTTCAGCTTTAATTAATGCCTTTTTGATGACATGTTTAGGATAGCCTCTACTTCTAAACTCCTGGCTTAAGGTCAGGCTTTCATGAATGAAGTGTTCATTAGAGCTTGAGTTACGCTTTAGTCTAAGTAGTTGTGAAAATGGAAGATTGGTCTTTAAACCAAAGTGGTGGAAGCTGTTATAATGAAGAAAAGAATTCTTATCTGATGGTTTTCTGAAGTTCTTGACCAACAGTTTGTTATGATGTTTATACACAGTAACATCTAAAAAATTGATATGTGACAGGTTGAGATGACTGGTAAATTTAATAGACGTATGTATAGTGTTAATCCAATTAGAGAATCCTACTGCGGCTTCAGTTGTTTTAAATACTATGAATATATCATCAATGAATCGGCCATAGTATATTATATTAGAATAGTACATATTTAAAGATGGATTAAGCAATATAGTGTTTTCTAAATGTGCCATGAATAGATTGGCAATCGATGGAGCTAACGGACTTCCCATAGCGACACCGAAGGTCTGAAAGTAAAATTGGTTTTGAAAACGGAAATAATTTTTCTCTAGTACTATATCTAACAAGTCCATCAAGAAGTGTGTAGGTGGTTGCAACTTTGTTCTCCTACGAAGGATATTTTCTATAATGGTACGAGCCTCATCTAGTGGAATGTTAGTATAGAGTGAGGTGACATCAATCGTAACTAAAATGCTGTCCTCCTCAATATTGAGATTTTCTACGATATTAATGAAGTGCTTTGTGGAAGTTGGAAAATAATGTTGTAAATCATTATAATTTCCACTGCCTTCTTTCTGTTGTAATCCATTCTGACTAAACCAGTTGTCTGGAAAATGAAACGTGACTTTTTCTATGGTAGTTTGTTGCTTGAGATGGTGTGAACAGTCAATGTTGCTGTGCCTATTCAGGCATAACAATTGATTCTTTACGATCATTTTTACTGAAGAAAAGTGAAGACAGCCTACAGTTTTGGAACTATATAATGTGAAGGATATGGATCTTAACTGTCTTCAGCTTAGGAAGCATTTTTGTTTACTAAAGCTATGCGTATTGTTGCCTTTCAACACTAGCAACTCCATAGTGTCTAGGAAAACAAATGTTACTCATCAGGAATGATATATGCTTTTGTGAGTTCCACTAATGCAAAACCATGGCATGTAGACCAGAGTTATCCATAGAGTTATTGCACATTGCTATCAAATTTAAGATGGCATTTGCCAATCCCCAGTTAAGGTCGCTCCAGCCTCTGAGTGGAACCTTACTTGTTGTTTTATATACTAGTGGTTTTATTTTGCATTGTACTGTGTGTTTATTTTATGCATTATTTAGACACCTTTTGCCATATGTAAGCCACCCTGGGTCCCTTTGGGGAGATGGAGGAGGGGTACAGAAATAAAATTGTTCTTACAGTAGAGTCTCGTTTATTAAACTTTTGCTTATCCAACTTTCTGTATTATCCAATGCAGTCTGCCTTTTAGTAGTCAATTTTTTTTAATGTTTTCACTACATTGCAATGTTTTGGTGCTAAATTCATAAATATAGTAATTATTACATACCGTTACCATGTATTGAACTGCTTTTTTCTGTCGATTTGTTGTAAAACATTATGTTTTGGTGCTTACTTTGTAAAACCATAATTTAATTTGACGTTTAATAGGCTTTTCCTTAATAGCTCCCTATTATCCAACATTTTTGCCTATCCAACATTCTGCTGGCCCATTTATGTTGGATAAGTGAGACTCTACTGTATTATTATTATTATTATTACTTTGATTGGTAGTGATTTAAAGACTAACTACAAGGCACTGTATGGCATTGCGTTGTCCCCCACACCCCAACATTTTAAGACAGGCGTGAAAGAACCCAAGAGGAACAGGCTTATTCCCAGTTCCCAAGACATGATTGCCTCTACAGGCCAACGCCATTATTATCAATTTCATGTGTATTATATTTTCAATACGGAAGATTTGTCTCAAGCTTTGTCACACTGTTGCATCCACAATCTTTCTTACAAAGAACCAAAGCAAGGGGGAACTTTATATCAAGTAAGATCCAAGGCCAGAGTTTTTTTTTGTTTTTGTTTTTTTTTTGAGCTATAGCTTCACTCATACTGTCTGGGGAATTCTGGTTCAAAATCACATTTCCACGTTCTCTGAAAGGTCACTGTTATCAAAGTCAGCTTGATTAACATACTGGACAGCTTCCGAAAAGGGAATAACTTAATTTCCCAGGCTGAGGCTCCTCTCGCTTATATTGTTATCCTGTGCATGGTTAGTCAGCATTAAATTTCACTGAATTCAGTGAACCTTATTCTCCAGGTAATCACTGGCATGATTGTAGCCTCATGGTGACTTTTTAAAAAAAAATAGATGCACATTTATGACAGTAGCCTCTGAAGAAAAGAGGGGGAAACACATTTTTTCTACTGATTTTTTTTTAGCGTGAATGTTTTTTTAAAAAAATGTTTATTATATTACTATTCATTTTGTTGGGCCTCCGGTGGTGCAGTGTGTTAAAGCGCTGAGCTGCTGAACTTGCAGACCAAAAGGTCCCAGGTTCAAATATGGGGAGTGGAGTAAGTGCCCGCTGTTAGCTCCAGCTTCTGCCAACCTAGCAGTTCGAAAACATGCAAATGTGAGTAGATCAGTAGGTATCACTTTGATGGGAAGGTAACGGCGGTCCATGCAGTCATGCCGGCCACATGACCTTGGAGGTGTCTACGGACAACGCCGGCTCTTCAGCTTAGAGCACCAACCCCCAGAGTCGGACACGACTGGACTTAACGTCAGGGGAAACCTTATCTTTACAATTCATTTTGTTACAAAGGAAAGAAAAATCTTTACAATCATATAATTAAATCTTTTCCTTCCCCCAGTGTTCTACCCATTGTGCTCCCAATCACCAGAGTCCATTTCTTTATAGTCATTTCTTCTGGTGGGGGTTGATTCCCATCTTCTCTCCTTAATGTTTCTTTGATAAATTTCTTCCATATACTTTCAAAATCATTTTTCTTCCTTAGGCCTTTTTTAACATTTAAATTACATGCTAATTTATCATTTATTGCTAATTTCCAAATTTCCTTGTACCAATCTTCTATTTTAATTTCCACCTTCCCCTTCCAATTTCTTGTTATTAATAACCCTGCAGCTGTTAGCAACATTGTTATCAAATTCTTTTCATTTTCTTTCCATTCATCTGTATTATAAATAGATAATAGTATAGTCGCTGGGTTTGTATTGATTTTTTTCTTCATGATACTTTCTATTTCTACTATGACCTTTCCCCAAAAACTCTGTACATACTTACATTCCCACCACATATGAATATATGTCCCCCTTTCTTGACAACCCCTCCAACATTTTTCTGAACAGCTCTTATCCATATTATGCATCTTTATTGGGGTCAAATACCACTTCCATACTATCTTGTAGTAGTTTTCTTTTATTCTAATTGATAAATTTATGAGATGTCTTGCTTTCCATAATTTTTCCCAATTTTTTTCTCCTACTTTTATTTTTATTTTAATTGAGAGGGAGGGAGAATTTCTGTTTTAAAGAGCTACTTGTAAGTTGGGGACTACATTTCTAAGGTAATAAAACAAACACATTTTATGACAGTCTGAAAGAGCTATATATGCAAAACCACATTTAGGTTTCTGTGATCGTGGCATGCATTTCATATTATAAAAAGAGTTGTTTTTCTTCAACAACAATCTTTAATACATTATATATGATATATACCTGTATAAGACTCAAACCTCAGGATCTCAGAAGAATTTCTGAACTAGCCTCATCGTTTTTGCTAGATTTGAATGTCAGCTCTTTACTTAGATCTCTTTAATGATAGTGGCTACTTAGGTATCACATAATTGGATTTCCTGCTTAATGGCATTAACCAGTGCCTTGGCTTAGCTGAGCTATAATGCCTTTTCTGATTAAGATACTATTAAACAACAAAATAATGGTCTAAGTGAGATTTGGTGTAGGAGTAAACACTTATCATTTCTACGTAAACTAAAATTACAAAATTCTTCTCATGTATAATGTAAGCCCTTAATATCTGTTGGGGTTTGGTTTCAGGACCCTCTTTCTGCAATGGATACCAAAATCCATGGATGCTCAAGTCTCGTTATATATGGAAAAATACAATGTTGTCCCTTATGGAAAGTTGCAAAATCAAGGTCGCTTTTTGTATTTGTGTGTGTATGCAGAATCTGTGGATGTGGAAGGCTGACTGTACAACATTTAAACAAAGCTTTGGAAGTGTTTCTGCAAAAGCTAGCATTACTTTAAAATGCTTGTTACCCATTCATTGCATGTTAAAAGCAAATTGGTTTCTATTTTTAAGCCTCTAAAGATAGAAAGAATAGCAAAAAAAATCCCAAAAGAACCCCAACAATCATTTGAAATAATGGGAAGTTGCTACTCTTTGCAATAAAAAAATCTAATGAGATTGTTAATGCACTAGTAGCATTGTTTTCTCCCATCATTTCAAGTAGCAAATCGTAAGAAGTAATGTTCCTTGTAACCCATTTCACTTTGCCCAGGTGGTTCTCCCAGGTCCAGAGCAGATTTCTGGTTTCTTGTTTGTGCTAATTCATGAAGTTCCAGGATGTTGGTTTCAAACAATGTGACAGCCTTACTGCTGCAAGTCGCTTCTGACACAATAAAAAAGCCTTGCTGCTGGTAAAGATTTCCTAAGGGTCAGTAATCTGTAACATTCTTAAAATTCCAACTGATTAAGAAGTGAGCCTGCTGATTATTTAACCCCAATACCTTCAGTGATTCCTGCTTTGTACTTTGGAATCAGGAATCAATAGATATGAACATAAGTAACATTTTTGAGATGAATTTGAGCCAAATTATTTGGATTATTATTAAAATACTACGGTAATTACTAGGACTTGTACATACTTAAACTTTTACCTCTCAGATAGTCTGTGATGCTTTAAATGTCACCTATCTTTACATTCTTTGGTCTTTTCATTATATGGCAACTGAGTTTTCCTGAGTCCTTGTTTGACCTTCAGTTTCATCCTAATTTTGTTGCCAGAGAACCCACTGTCTCTCTGTCATCCACACAAAAACATATAGGGTATTAGGGTAAGTTTTCATTTTCCTCTATGCCTCCTGCAGTGTCTCTTCATTTTAGTGAGACTGATTAAGAAGTTATTCCTGATGGAGGATAAGAAAATAATAATGGGACAGTCGATGAAATGACTCACCACCAAAATAATAGTGTGAATATATATATATATATATATATATATATATATATATATATATATATGTTCTCACCGTTTTCCCCTTAACTTAAACAACAAAACTACACGACCAAATCACATCAAATTTGGCCACAAAAGACATAGTCATCCAGTCTGTGTTTTTACATGAAAAAAACAAGAAAAATAAAGTCCTAATTAGAGGGAGAGGAATAACTATTTTTTCCCCTTTGCTGCCAATTAGAAGGGTAAACTCCGCCCACTTTGTCTCCTAGCAACCCATTCAGCCATTTAATGGTGCCCAGGGCCTCTTCAATCAGGCCTCTTCCACACTGCCTATCAAATACATATTATCTGATTTGAACTGGATTATATGGCAGTGGAGATTCAAGGCCCTTCCACACAGCTATATTACCCATTTATAATCCCATTTATCTGCTTTGAACTGGATTATCTTGAGTCCACACTGCCATATAATCGACCTCACTGTGTATTTTATACAGCTGTGTAGAAGGAGCCTCATATAATCCAGTTCTAAGCAGATAATATAAGATTATAAATATACAGTAGAGTTTTACTTATCCAACATAAACACCCCGGCAGAACGTTGGATAAGCGAATATGTAGGATAATAAGAAGGGATTAAGGAAAAGTCTATTAAACATCAAATTACATTATAATTTTACAAATTAAGCACCAAAACTTCATGTTATATAACAAATTTGACAGAAAAAGTACAGTAGAGTCTCACTTATCCAACACTCGCTTATCCAACTTTCTGGATAATCCAACGCATTTTTGTTGTCAATGTTTTCAATATATTGTGATATTTTGGTGCTAAATTCATAAATACAGTAATTACTACATAGCATTACTGCATATTGAACTACTTTTTCTGCCAAATTTGTTGTCTAACATGATGTTTTGGTGCTTCATTTGTAAAATCATAACCTAATTTGATATTTAATAGGCTTTTCCTTAATGCCTCCTTATTATCCAACATATTCGCTTATCCAACATTCTGCCAGCCCGTTTATGTTGGATAAGTGAGACTCTACTGTAGGTAATGCTATGTAGTAATTACTGTATTTACGAATTTAGCACCAAAACATCACAATGTATTGAAAACATTGACTACAAAAACATTGACTACTAAAAGGCTGACTGTGTTGGATAATCCAGAGCATTGGATAAGCGAATGTTGGATAAGTGAGACTCCACAGTAATATGAAATAATTACTGTGGTATATTAATACAGAACAATATAATCTCTAAAACCAGACAGTAAATAAAGAGCAACACTTGGAAAGCAGGGAAATTGGGAATTCCAGAAAGGAAACAATCAGGGCAAGCTAACACTTCCCAACAAAGGATTCTCCCAGGCAGGAAGCAAATATGCTTTGAATCTGCAAGTCTATTAAATACTAATCAAGGTGGCTAATTGCAGCATTCATACCTGCCACACTGAGACTACTAATTGCTATTCAACCTGGCCAACCAAGGATTCCACAAGGTAGAAAGTGGCCAGGCTTGCAAGCAGCAAGGCTATTCAGTGCTATTCAACCTGGCCAATCAAGATTTCCCCTAGATAGAAAACCCCCAAGCTCTGAAGCCATGAGGCTACTCTGTCCCATACAACCAGGCCTAGAAAGGATGATTTGTGTAGAAAGCAGCCAGGCTTTTAAGCTGCAAGACTATTCAGTGCAGTTCAAGCTGGCCAAACAAGGATTCCCCTACTAAGGAAGAAGCCAGGCTTCAAAGTGGCTCTGATTGAGGGTGCTCTCCAGCTACTCCAGAAAAAGGCCAGGCTTTGAGGCTGCAAGGCTATTCACTGCTATTCCACCTGGCCAACAAATGATTCCCATAAGCCACAGCAACGCGTGGCCGGGCAAAGCTAGTATTATATATATATTGCAGATACATGAAGGAGGCAGTGAAGGTCGTATGCTTGCATTCAATATGTACATTGGCTTAAATGTGATGGGTTCCATTTGGAAAACATCAAGAGAAGATATACATTAATTTGTTATACAAAGAAACGATAACGACTGGACTGCATGGCACACTAGTATTTGCTGTCATTTGCTGCTGTAATGTCCACCCACCCACTCGTGTTGGGTCATTTAAGGCTAAATCAGCAAATCTCCCTTCTATTTTATAAAGCTTTTGTTTACCACTTACTAATTCAGTAGGATTTTGTGTTGTGTGCAGCATGAAGAATTTACTGTGTGATGTATATCCTGCTTTTGGTTTGTACTTATGGATAGATCTTTAATAACATTTCAAGAAACAGATGGCTAATTATGAAGGGAGAGAAAGTTTTTCTGCTCATACATTATATGCCTAAATAAAAATGTAGTATAGTTTCCCTTTATTATTTTCAAATGAGATTATGTAATTTGTTTTGTAATTCTATTTTCAGAACTCTTAACTTAATCTTGTGCTGTTCAGGCATATTAATGAAAATAAAATAAAATTGCATTACATTCAAACATTAAGTTGATATATTTCTGTTCTCTTCCTGTTGCTTCTAAGTTACAAAGGTTGGCATTGTTTTTCTAGAGCTAATTCGGATCCAGTGAATGGGATATTTTAAATCTACAAAAATATTTAACAATCTGTTTCTTGTTTTGTTTCAGTATTGTGTTTGGTAGTGGCTGCATGAATTATTTATACTGGTTGTTTTTAGACGGGGTTTTATACTGTATTTTTGTCATTTCAGAAGTAGCTAGTTCAAGGTCTAGCAATTCACTTTTACCGATCACTTGTAATTCTACTTCTAAATATTTATCCCTTCAGGTTTGCTGCTCCTGCTGCTGATATTAAATCTAACTGGATTCCATTCAGAATTATTTGGCCAAGTTCTGGAGTCCCTAGACAAGAGCAAAGCTAGTGTAGGGATCTAATGAAATATTGACATAATAGAACTACCAAATAAAAGATTGCTGTGAGTTTTTCGGGTATATATACCCCACTTGCCTCATCTCCAACAGACCTATGAACAAACGTCTGAGGATGCCTGTCATAGATGCAGGCGAAACTGGAATATGGAATGCTACTGGAAGATGGAACATGGCCATACAGCCCGAAAAACTCTCAGCAACCCTGTGATTCTTACCATGAAAGCCTTTGACAACACTATTAAAAAAAACTTGAACTTTTCCATGTTCTGTTTCCCATTTGGCATCCTCCTTAAGAATGCTTTAGTCCAAATATGTAAGTATAAAACTGGCAGTGGTACTTGCAGTACCATTGAAGAAAATTAGTTTGATGTAATGGACTACACTCAGATGTTTAATGAATATAAAATGCTGAAACAATACAGGATTGTGTGTAAATTATGGATCAGTATTGACTGGCTTTCCTTGTATTTCTGGACTCTTAAGACCAACAGTCCTTGCCTGTATAATGATGAGAGAAATTGCAGTCCAAAAACTTCTAGTTTCAATTCATGATGTAGTCATGACTGCTCAAGATAATTTGTTTCAGTGCAAAGTAGGGGTGAGCAAGATCAAGCTGTTATGATTTTTGAGATGGGTGAAGAGTGGGTTTCTGCAAGAGCCCATCTTTAGACTTGCCCCAGATATTGGCCAGAATGGAAAAGAAGAAAAATGCTAGAAAGGAAAGATATCATCTGACAATCCTAGTTTGCTTTGTCCTAAAGGGTATTTGGCTAGCAAATTGTGGATTTGTGTAGCACAAGATTCTTAATCACTTTCTCTAAGGCAGGGCTTCTTAAACTTTTCTGCTTTAAACCCCTTTCAGACAGAGACAGGTTTATGTGACCCCTGGTATGTATATGATATAATACCCAGACATTTACTGATATCAAGACATACTGAATTTTCGTTTTATGGAGTACATCTGAAGGCTCTTCTGTAAAGTTCACTGTACACACTAAACAACAGATTCATGTAAATATTTAAAAACGTCTAAGTGACATTTAGAAAAAAAATGTTGCCAGATTTTTCATGACCTGAACATTTTTTTATCATGTCAGAAGCAAATTGAGAACATGCTGCAAGTTGCTTCTGGTGTGGGAGAATTATCTGTCTACAGAGACATTGCCTAGGGCATGCCCGGATATATTACCATCCTGTGGGAGTCTTCTCTTATGTCCCTGCATGGGAAGCTGGGGCAGACAGACGTGAGCTCACCTGCCTCACGGATTCGAACCATTGACCTTCAGGTCAGTAGTTCAGCTGGCACAAGGGTTTAACCCAGCGGTCCTCAATGTTTTTGGCCTACAACTCCCAGAAAGCCCAGCCAGTTTACCAGCTGTTAGGATTTCTGGGAGTTGAAGACCAAAACATCTGGGGACCCCAGGTTGAGAACCACTTGTTTAACTCATTGCGCCACTACAGTTCCTACCTCAACATTGAGTTAAGGGGACCACATTTGGGGTTATTTCCCACAGTATAAGAAGCAGTGCTCTAAGGGATAATTTTTCTGCTAAGACAGACCTTATAGTAGAGGAGATACAGAGCGCAGCATGATCTAGGATTTTCTAGCACTGTAGTAAAAAATATGAAGGCAGCACCTATGCAATTACCATGGTCACATGCAATAAGGAGTAAATTTCCTAATATGGCAATGATATACCTTACACAGCTTCTTACATTTCCTTATGCTCATTGCTGATTTTTCCAGTGTTGAGGAATACATCCCCACATTATATAACAACATACTCCCTCACTCAGCTCACTATGCGGATTTCCCCATCCAAATGTAAATTAAAGTGGTGTTGGGAAGAAAGTAATTCTCTAGATTACTTAAGTAAATTGGCAAGGATTTCTAACACTCAGTGATTTAATAGTTCTAGAAAAAAAAGAGGAAAAGACACCACCTTTCTGCCTTAATGATATTATTTTAAAAAGTAAGCATAGGATAAGCAGAAGTGGGTTTGGAGGGGGGTATATAAAAAAACTGTGAGTGTATTTCACTTGCCCCTGAATTAATTCCTGGGATCATTATTATTTACATTTTAATTTCCTGTCCATAATATTCCTGGAGGTTATTCCAGGTAAAAGTCAAAGCTATTGTATCATTAGTGACAGCCTAATTTGATTATCTACAAGCCTTGTCTGCTCCATTGTTGCTAAGAACTGAGACCATGACAGCAATATGATTTTGCCTCCGGTTCCCTTTTGTGACATATCTCAGCCGGCCATTTCTGCCATCTTGTTGATAAATTCATAGAAGACACTGAAAGCTTGTAGGCATTTTTGTACCTTTCTGGTTGGCACAACAGAAGGTATTACACTGTTACAGATGTTGATTTTTTCAAATTCATGGTTAAGATAGTTATTTTTGCTTTGTGTGTGTAGTGGAGGATGCCAGTATATGGTTCTTTAATAGCAGAGCTATATGCTGGCAAAAAAACCAGAGATGTTATTCTTTTGACCTGCAATCACAAGGTAGAATTACCTATTGTTATTGGAAAATGGCACTTATAACCTTTTGAAAAACACCTTTTGGAGGTCATACCTTTTTGGAAAAGCATGACCTTTCAGAGAAGAGCCAGAAACCCTTTAGAATAGAATCTTCTCTTGTGGTATACAACCAGATATAATTATGCAAGGCAATGGTTTCAGTTGTTAGACTGAATAACCTGTTATCTCTGATCTGTTACAAAAACAGAGATTTTGCCAGTACATAAAAACAGCATAGCTTTAGAAGTGCTGTTTATGCCCATTTTCTTAAGAATAAACTATTCTACATATGGAAGGACTTGCTTTTGATATTATAGGTAGGATGCTGCTGCACATGACTTAAAAGCTGCGATAGTGTATGAGTATTGCAGTACTGCCGAATCAACTGAGCTGTGTTTTGACTACTATTTTACACCTCTGTGTACCAATAGCCACTGTTAAAACTAGCTTTTTAACAGGCATTTCCTTTTTTTCGTAAGACCTGAAAATATGCTAATAGCTAATTGTGTCATTTGGAAGATGCTGGTGATGGGTGCATCGTTTTATAGAAAGTGTGCCATAGAAATGTGTTGGAAAAAACCTCCCTTCCCCCCTTCCTTCCTTCCTTCCTTCCTTCCTTCCTTCCTTCCTTCCTTCCTTCCTTCCTTCTTTCCTTCCTTCCTTCCTAAATCGAACCATTGCTGGGACCACTAGGCATTGCAGTCCTGCCCATCAAGCCATAGCTATTGCATTTCAAGACAATACTACCTTGTCCAACTGTTCCAAGTTGTTTGTGGAACTAACACTTGGGATTGTAAAGGAGGGATAGCTAAAACTCCAGAAGACAGGAGCAGACTTCAAAACGATCTCAAGATTAGAGAGATGGGCCAAAACTAACAAAATGAAGTTCAACTGGGAAAATGCAAGATACTCCACTTAGGCAGAAAAAAATGAAATGCAAAGATATAAAATGGGAGAGGCCTGGCTCAACAGCAGTACGTGTGAAAAGGATCTTGGAGTCCTCATGGACAACAAGTTAAACATGAGCCAACAATGTGATGCAGCAGCTAAAAAAGCCAATGGGGTTTTGGCCTGCATAGATAGGAGTATAGTGTCTAAATCCAGGGAAGTCTTGCTACCCCTCTATTCCTCCTTGGTCAGACCACACCTGGAATCACCTTGTGTCCAATTCTGGGCACCACAATTTAAGGAAGAAGTTGACAAGCTGGAAGGTGTCCAGAGGGAGGGCAACTAAAATGATCAAGGGTCTGGAGAACAAGCCCTATGAGGAGCGGTTGAAAGAGCTGGGCATGTTTAGCCTGCAGAAGAGAAGGCTGAGAGGAGACATGATGACAATATATAAATATGTGAGGAGAAGTCATAGGGAGGAGGGAGCAAGCTTGTTTTCTGCTGCCCTGGAGACAAGGATGTGGAACAATGGCTTTAAACTACAGGAAAGGAGATTCCACCTGAATATCAGGAAGAACTTCCTCACTGTGAGGGCTGTTTGGCAGTGGAACTCTCTGCCCCAGAGTGTCGTGGGGGCTCCTTTGGAAGCTTTTAAGCAGAGGCTGGATGGCCATCTGGTGGGGGTGCTTTTAATGTGATTTCCTGCTTCTTGGCAGGGGGTTGGACTGGATGGCCCATGAGGTCTCTTCCAACTCTATGATTCTATGATTCTTTTGTGAATGGTCAAAGTCATGATAATAATAATAATAATAATAATAATAATAATAATAATAATAAAACTTTATTTATAACCCGCCACCATCTCCCCAATGGGGACTCGGGGCGGCTTACATGGGGCCATGCCCAGACACCATACAATATCACAAAATAAAACAATATATCATAACACAATATAATAGTACAAAAATAATCATATACATTACAACACAAATCAGAGCAGACAGGGCGGGCCACATGAACATTTAATTAAAAACTCGGGAGAGAGAGGCATATAAATAAAGAGAACAGGGGTATAAGATGGAACAATCCAAACAGTCCAAAGGATAGAATCCAAGGGGGGTAATCAAGAGGTATAAAACAATTACTCCCCGAAGGCACATCGAAAAAGCCATGTTTTTAGATCTTTCTTAAAAGCCGATAAGGTGACTCTCACACACCTTTCATTAAAGCAAGACTTCCTCCTCAATCATTGTTCTTGTTACACTGGTTATTGACCCCATTAAAATGGATAAGGTGTTTCCCTAAATATGCAAGAGTGGGAGCATTTTCCCTTTTCCTGGACATTGGCACCGCTGCCAGTCGTTTGCTGCACTGATGCTGCAGCATACTAGATAACTGCATCAGGCTGTTAGAAATGCAGAATTAATCACCTCTCCCTGTTAGTGACTCACCAAATATTTATAAAGGTCATTGAAAGGTTTGCCAAGATATTTTTAGGCTTTATTCAGAGCTTTTTTTTCTAGGAAAGATGCTGGTGTTCAGGATAGTACCTACTCATACCAGATGGAAATCCTGCTCATCCCTTAAACCTTTAATTCACTGTATTCTGTTGGTGACAATCACATCTAATTTGTTTCTAAAGTGTGAAAATCATAACTTTAAAACATAAGGACAAGGCATAGCTGTTATCTTGGCTTGAAAACTGCAATCTGGCTTATTGACATAAATGGTACACCTCTTAGCAAACACCTGGCACTTTGAGAAAACAGCCTCATTGCCCAAATATTACTCTTGAACACCACTCCTGTTCAGTAGGTAAGCCTAATAATATTATATAGAACTTGAGAAGTTAACTTTATGACAGTGACATGTAAAAGTAACATCCCCTTCTCTTATATAGTATGGCGAAAGTCATGAGCTTTAGTCCATCCTGGGAGCACCTCAGAGAAGAACTCTTTTTGTCATGGTGCTGCTTCTGGACTTCTTGAACATCTGGGAAGGAAAATGGTAGCAACAGCCAGGATAGAGGACCCTTTGGGGTGCCATTGGTGCTTGATCCTCTCTACAGAATGACCCTCAACTTATCCATGGGTCATAACAAAATCCATAATTTTGGTCCCCAACCCTGCCCTCGACATTTACATAAGGTTGATTTATACACAGTGCATGGTACTTGTATCTCTTCTTGCCAAAATTACTAACTTCAGTTCCAAAAAGAGTTGTTTTGAAGGAAAAAATCAAAAGTATATGATGTGAAACTGCTAAATTTATTTTTAGTGGTGAGTGTAAGTAATGCAATTACTATCTATGATCTTTCTCAAACACAAAGATCATGTTGAATAGTCTTGTGAATTGTAAGGTTAATGGTGAAGTCTCCTTAAAATATTCCAGGATCAAGCACATCAGAATCTCACTTTGCATGCTTCAAAGGTTGCTACCATGCCCTTCTGAGGCCCATTTTACAGATGGAAAACTGTAGGCTACAATCTATTCCCAAAAGTCTTCACAGTGACTTGAAAAATGTGGAATTGACACAAACTCAAAACGTTTTCTTTGAAATGACTTGCTGCCTGAAACATAGCAAGTGTTTATTGTGAGAAGAGCCTTTTTAATAGTGACATTTGTGTTATGGAGTGAACGATTACTGTTATCATTATTTGTATTGTTTGGGTATTATTTGGGTATAAGGACAAGACTTTTTAATACTGTGTGGGAGTTCTGCAATTAAAAAAAAACATCTTCATATGTTGTGGAACTGATGATTTCTAGGACTAGTGCTGTAGATTCCCCATTGATGAATTCTCCATCCCTAGCAGGTAGGTAAAGGTAAAGGTTTTCCCCTGACATTAAGTCTAGTTGTGTCTGACTCTGAAGTTTGGTGCTCATCTCGATTTCTAAGCGAAAGAGCTGGCATTGGCCAAAGATACCTCCAAGGTCATGTGGCCAGCATGACTGCATGGAGTGCTGTTACTTTCCTGCCGGAGCAGTACCTAATGATCTGCTTACATTTGCATGTTTTCTAACTGCTAGGTTGGCAGAAGCTGGGGCTAACAGCAGGAGCTTACTCCACTTCTGTCAGCAAGTTCATCAGGTCAGCAGTTTAGCCCACTATGCCACCGGGGGCTCTCGGTAACTAACTATTAACTACCTTCACACATCAACATCTTAAGAAAGTTACATTGTTGAAGGGAAAAGGGAGTCATTAGCAAAGGGAGTAAACAGTGCCACTTCTGTTACATTGATACAAAGTGAAAGAGTATGTGGGATATCAGCACATAGTGCTGTTCACTTTGCCAAGCCTGTGGTTGATGGATAAAGGAGAGGACACCCTGTCCAGGCCATATTAAACTTTGTCAATGGAGAGCTTCCATTATTTTGCTTAAACAGAAATAATTAGCATGAGCAGCAATCAAGTAAAATCTAAAGGAGCTGCTATTGAAGGATTTCCTAGATTTTAGAAAATAAAACACAAGCCTAATAGGACCTGCTGATGTTAAGCCCCATTTTTAATTGAAGCAGGAGAGATTTTAGCTGAACCAGGCTTTTCACATTTAACATGCCACAGGAAAACTCTCTCGCTTTTTAAAGGCACGGAGGCAGGTTAGACAGATCCTTTCATGGGTTTTAGGATTAAGAGACTAAGCAGCTTTTGGAAACCGCATCAAATGTACACTCCTTCATCAGTGGACATTAAAAGCCAAAAAGACTTAGTAGATTTAGCAGATTTAAATTTGGATGCATTTCACTGATGACTTTCCTGCTAATGATTTTTTAATTTAATCTCTTGAACTTTTCAATGGCTTCCTTATTTCTTAAGATGGGTGTATATCTTAAAGCAGAGCTTAATCCAAATGCTTAATTTTGTAGTTCTAAATTATCTGTTTGACAGCCTGACTATACAAAAGTTGAACTGAAAATTCTACTTGTGATATTTAATGTGATTTTTAAATGCATTTTAAGCATTCTTTATTCACAATTCTGAACTCCCAGACACTCCAAAATCTGAAATTGTCCACATAGGTGGCTGAAAGAGTACTTTCTGAGGGTTCAGTGTGCACAAATGGCTTAATGCACAGAATTATTACATATTTTGTATATATAGTAGCCTTCATGCGACGTATATGAGATATGTATGAAATACAATGACTTTTGTATTTAGACCAGGATAGTATATAATTCGGAGCCCCCAGTGGTGCAGCGGATTAAACCGCTAAGCTGCTGAACTTGCTGACCAAAAGGTTGTCAAGGAAGACCAAAAATTTTATAAAACTACAACTCCCTGGTGGCACAGTGGGTTAAACCGCTGAGATGCTGAACTTGTTGGCCAAAAGGTTTGCAGCTTGAATCCAGGGAGCGAGGTGAGCTCCCACTATTAGCCCCAGCTTCTGCCAACCTAGCAGCTCAAAAACATGCAAATGTGAGTAGATTGATAGGTACCACTCCGGCGGGAAGGTAATGGCGCTCCATGCAGTCATGCCGGCCACATGACATTGGAGACTTCTATGGACAACGCCGGCTCTGGCTTAGAAATTGAGATGAGCATCAACCCCCAGAGTCAGACACAACTGGACTTAATGTCAGAGGAAACCTTTACCTTACCGATTATATAATCCATTCCTTGGAGCCATCTGCCACCAGTGAGCAAGTGTTATTTCTTTCCCTTTCAAATATGGTTCACTGTCATCAGATGATGGTTCCTTCTTAGGCTTTCTTGATTACAGCCCTATAAATGAAGCAAGAGGAAGACCAAACCACTGGTGGGATGAATAGAATCTTCTCTATACATTGCTTTATGAGTTGCTATTAATATAGGTGTGACATTTGCAGCTAGGGCTTTCTAAGGCTTTTAAATCTTGCAGTCTTATGTAAAAATAACAGAATAGTCTACTTGCTGTGTTCCTCTAAAGGTGTAATTTAATTGAGAAGCAAATTGGTTTTTGGTTAGAAGAGTTACTGCAGTTATTGCATCTTGATGCCCACATCTCACTGCAGCTAGCTGACTCCAAGGTGGATGCATACCAACTGTTGCTTAGAGTAATGCCAATGAAGTAACACTTGACATTAATGTTATACTGGGTCAGCATGATGCTACAAAATGAGTTTTTATGTTTCAGGCCAGTCATTGAAGAGCAACATTAGGATAAGGTAATCATAATGTTGTTCTACAAATAAATATTGTGAGCAGCTTCTTTGCTAAAGCCTCTATTTTCTATATCTATGTATTTTGGTATTAATTGTCATATAGCTCTAAACACAGAAGAATACTTCCCCTTTAAGCTTTTCATTTCAATGGTGCATCTAATCTAAGGGTATTCAAGGACTGTCAACTTGCTATGCAGAAAGTTTCTAGGTTTCGCATGTCCTTTAGTGTTCGACATTTGCATAATTGCTCTCTAATATTCAGCACTGTATGGTTATAGCTATTGCATTTTTTGCCTACCATTAATTTTGTTCTGAACATGCCTACTTTATTCATTCAACCTTCTGACTAATATCTGGCTGTCTAAACAGAGGTTTAAAATAATTTCTAAATCATTTAACATCTTGCAGCCTAGTCTTATAATAGTCCAGGAAGGTGGTGGCAGTGGTGGGCACTTTGGTATTCTTCACACTATTTAGGAATATTGGCAATATTCTTCCAGTTGCTAGATGGATATTGTCTTGGAATGCCCTAAGTCATTATTATTCAGCAAAGTGCTAATCTAATAGATCATTCTCCTTTTTCATTTGTTTTAATTCAGCAGTGGGAATGGAGTAGGAAATATTTGATAAACAAAAATTCATGAAGCAGTTTCTGTACAATGCATAATAAAATAAATGATCCTGGTAATAAAAGGATATTACCAGAGTGATTCATTTTGTTTTGAACATTAACTGCAGTGACTCTTCAGATGATAACTGCCTGACAAGTGGGTCTGCTAGGCAGCAGAAACCAAAAGGAGGTAGGCATAAAGTACCGCAAGTAATTAATTTTCAAAACTTCTTTTATCTTTTGTTTCCTTGTGGTAAGCTGTCACCTATTTTAAAAAAACACACAAAGAAATGCACACTTAAGTTTTATTTAGCATGTACTCCCTTTTCCTCACACACCCCTTTCTTAGAAAAAGAAAAGATCCTTTTTCAAAAGGATGTTATGATATTATTATTATTATTATTATTATTATTATTATTATTATTAATTTTTTGTCCTGTGCTTCCAGATTGAAAATGACCCATCAGTTTTACACCAGTTCTTGCTGCAAGGAACAAAGCCCTTCCTTAAACATTCTGTAAGTGAAGTGAATCCCTCCTGAATCATATGCAAATCTTGTAATAGCCAGTTGCACAAAGCATTTTTTCACTGTATTGTGAGTTCGCCTCTCTAGGGCAGTGGTTCTCAGGCTTCCTGCCTTCAACAAATGCTTTCTCCATTGGGATGGCTTCCATGAAGGATGACTAATCCTTACAGCAAGCTGTGCAAGTTTGGGGTCGAGATGGGCAAAAGGTGTCTCTCAGGCCAGCTTGTCAACCAGAACATGATACTGTTCTAGGGAATAGCCTTGTGGTATCATTACTATTCCAGGCACCACCACTGGAACTTTTGTTATAGGTAGCATTAATGTGTGCTACTGACCCCATCCTTGCCCATGCTTCGCCAGGGAATGTTTACAGGAATGGAAATACTGCATACATTCCAGACAAATTTCTGTATTTTATTGAAAACTACTATATGCATTGTAGTTGTTGCATTTAAGTCATTTCTGACTTAAGGTGATCCTGATGTGGTCTTTCTCAGCAGTGTTTGTTTAGAGGATATCTGCTTTTCCTTTCTTCTAAGACTGGAGAGTGTAATTTGCTCAAGATTACTGAATGGGTTTCTGTGGCCAAGGAAGATTTGAACGCTAGTCTCAAGAGTCCAACATCCACTCTATGAGGCTTTAGCTTAGAATAGGCATGGCTGCTAATAAATCTGTACAACCATGTTGAATTCTCATGCTGTGTCTTTCCTTGAACCATTATTTTTTGTATTCTATACCCAATCATCCCTCATAGAGCACTTTTTGAAACCAAATACAAACTTAAGGGATATACTTTAAGTACATAGTTCACAACTTTAACCTCAATATTTTTTTTTACTTCAGCCCAGACATGAATGAATTTTATTGTTACGGTCACAGACCAAGAGTATAAAACTATACAACATCAAAAAACAGAGTTTTTAAAACAGTGTCAGACCCTAGGCAGCGGAGCACCAAGAACCAGACACGGAGGTCAATAACTATCTAATATCTTTATTAAAGAAGTATATAAGAATAATAAAAACAAGTAGAAAATATAGTCCAGAAGCAGACCTTTCAAATGAGGCCAAATATAGTCCAGAAATAGTTTGTCCAATAAGTGATATTAGAGTTCAAAGATAAAATCCAATAAACCGAAACACACACTATTGCCAGGCAATAGTGTGGGGAATGTCCAGAGTCTTTCAAGGCACAAGGTAAATCCACAAGAAGACTGGGAACGAGGCTTGAATCTAGGTGACAGGGTCCGTGGCTCAAACAAAGCAAGGCAATCCAAAACTTGATTCTAAGAACAAAATCCGTGGCTAGAGGCAAGGTAATTCCTGGATACTTGAATAGGCAAGGCAAGGAAACAAGAACAGCGGGCTTAGCGAAGTCCGCACTGGAAGCATGAATTCACTCCTGAAGCTGACCTGATGAATTCACTCCTGAAGCTGACCTGTTGTCTCCGCAAAGAATCAACAGAGCCCGATACTTTTATCTGGGTCTCGTTTCCCGCCAAACGGGCGTCCAGCGTTCTCTTTCCCTAGAGAACAGGGAACGAAACCCAACTTGCAGGTGTGAGACTCTCTGGATTTTCCCAGGGGAAACATGGCTAATCAGTATCTTGCTTGGCAGCAATTCGGGCACTCCTGCGAATTCTCTCTTTCACTCCCCTATCTGCCGAGAAGGATTGCTTTCTAGCGAAGGGAGGTGAGCGTTGGTCAAGGTCAGTTTTAATTGGTTCTTGGACAAGAACATCAGGTATCTGGAAAGACTCTGGCTGTTGATCTGGAGAAAACCCCATGTTTTCATCCTCATCTACCACAGTGACACTAGGCACAGGACTACAAGGCCCATGAGGCATCACAAACAGTGGCAATACTTTTATACTTCTAGTTATTCCAGTCTTGTTTGGGATTGCCATATATAGGGAGGGAAGGATTATACTTTTCCACAACTACCTCCCTAAATGTATTACCTTTGGTTAAGGGGGTGGGATTATTTGACAGTAAGAAATGGTAATTCCTTGTGTTAGATCTTGAAGAGTGTATTTACATGTGTGATTAATGTCTCCTCTATATGTGCACAACAATTTCAAGTCACTTTCACCCCGCCATAAGCTAGAAAGTGAGGATCAGCTGCATGCCACATACTTAACACAGCATGTGTTTTAACTCTCAGCCTCATTGTGCTGTGGCTGGAATAGAACGAACTCTTTGTGTGTCATGGCCTTTTAGGTGTTGGATCCTATTATCGTCCCATGAAAAGCTGCTCTTCACCCACTGAAGTGAGACCCATGCCCCAGATCCATTAGAGAGGTAGGATTCTATGGCGAAGAAATTATACTTTATCAATACGTTTTATTGATTAGCCCATCGGCTGAAGAAATGATAGGTTTAACAGGCACAGTTGTGGTTTCCTTACTCTCGTGCAGGGAAGTGGTGACCGAGAGGAAAGACGGTGACTCCTGAGTTCATGTTTCCCAAATGTTTAGCTTGCAGGTGAGATGTACCAGTAAGTGGGCAACTTGGGGAAATGATGATCTGGTCCAGGTGATTATTCAAACCACTCTTTCCCATTTTGTCTTGGCACTGTGGAATCTACTCAGCTCCCAGAAGAATCTAGCCAGTACCTCCTCCCATCACATTTAGTGCTACTTCCTCCTTATTTCCTCCTCGCTGCTACCTTTCCTTTTATACTTCCTCCATTTGCTTTTCTGGCATAGATACACCACTTGTGGATTTCAGCTACATTTTGGGAGTAAGGAATTCCCATTCAAAAACAAACCAAACAAGTGTGTGTCAAAAGTGTTTCTGCTTGAACAGTTAGTTCTTTACTTCTCACTATTAGGTTTGAGTGTGTTCCTGCTTTTTTAGCTCCATGTACTAGACATTGTAAAATCAAATTATTGCAATTTTCTTTTTTGGCTTTTATTGCCTACTTCTTTCAGCTCAGATGCTTCCCAGTGCACTTGTGCTAAATGGTTTAATTAAAGCAGTACAATATAAATGTTCTATGTTTGCTGTTTGTAGTCTTGGAGCATAACGTAAATTTAGCTTCTATGATTCTATGCTGTAAGCTAGCATTTTATACTAAGGCCAACATATAAGTACCCACATTTTAGTTTGCATATCTCTGTAGAGGTCATAAATGTGGTGTACACCTGTTTCTTCTTCAGGAACATGCAATTTTACCTTGATATTTAGAAGGTTTCAGAAATACATATTTTTAGATGATCTATCCTGAAGGCTGCAAATGAATAGTTTTTAACCCTACCAAACTCCTTGTATACTTGAGAAAGTAAACGAGGCAAGAATTCTTCTTCTGAATATGGTTCGTCACAATGTTTTTTGGACTTAAACCTCTCTTTTTTTAACCTTTTCCCTTTTATTGTGGAACACATAGAAACATACAATCTTTGATATTCCACCATCAAAATACAATTTCCCCCCAGTTTCCACCACCTCCCCATTCCCACCCATGAATCCCCAACCTTGACTTCTCTTTACGTAATATGAAGGTACAGGAATACTATTAAATATTTATACCTCACTACGATCAAGCATGTAATCATTTCCCTTGATTTCACCAGCTATTCTGTTATCACTCAGAATCTTATTAATCTTAGACATATGATTAATCTTATACATGCAAACAATGTAAAAGGATGATGAAGAAAATAAAATGAGTACTTTTGAGAATCTCAGGACAGATGTCTATGTATAAGCCTTTGTCACAATATGACGTATCTTATGGTGGCTGCTCTGGCATTGGTTTCAATGTAAAAGACCAGCAGTACTGCTTAATCAAAGTTGTAATTTGTTGAGGAATAAGCATTTTGCTGTTCTTATACAGTAGAGTCTCACTTATCCAACATAAACGGGCCAGCAAAACGTTGGATAAGCGAATATGTTGCATAATAAGGAGGGATTAAGGAAAAGCCTATTAAACATCAAATTAGGTTATGATTTTCCAAATTAAGCACCAAAACATCATGTTATACAACAAATTTGACAGAAAAAGTAGTTCAATACGCAGTAATGCTATGTAGTAATTACTGTATTTATGAATTTAGCACCAAAATATCATGATGTATTGAAAACATTGACTACAAAAATGCGTTGGATCATCCAGAACGTTGGATAAGTGAGACTCTGCTGTATATCAGAATGATGTAGCTAGAATGATAAAAAAATATCTGCTGAACCACTGAAATAGAATGCTCTTTGTACTAGTTCAGGACTGGGACATTTGGTTATTTCTTTCTAGTAGAATGCGTTAAGGCTCACAACTAGAGCCGAATCATTCTTCTTTTCTTTCACTCTCTGAGTCTTTGAAAGAGGCGTTTCTTCATATTTATTCAGGTGCATTATAACAGCTATAATACTGTGATGCAGTGATTTCAGGGCAGTTGCTTATTTTTCTTGGTTTCTTCCCATTTATACATGTGAACAAATAAACATTCACCATTTATGATATTATTTTGAGATGTTTATCTCTTTTCTTCATTGGGATCATGCAGCATATTGAACAAAATTCTAAGGTGGCTCTCTTCTTGGACTACACCACAGCAGACCAGTATATAGGCACAACTAACTATATGTTGTTGAAGGCTTTCATGGCCAGGATCACAGGGTTGTTGTATGTTTTCCGGGCTGTCTGGCCATGTTCTAGAAGTATTCTCTCCTGACGTTTCGCCCACATCTATGGCAGGCATCCTCAGAGGTTGTGAGATTGCCTGCCATAGATGTGGGCGAAACGTCAGGAGAGAATATTTCTAGAACATGGCCAGACAGCCCGGAAACATAACAACAACAACTATGGTTTACAGGAAAATGTGGTGTTTTTAAGGAACTGGTAGCATGCAGGAGAAAATGGAAAAGCCCGAAGCTTACTGCTGCTCATTAATGTGAAATTGTGCTTTGGCATTATTATTGAATACAGTCCAGACTTCTACAATTGATGATGTTGTTTATTCGTTCAGTCGCTTCTGACTCTTCGTGACCTCGTGGACCAGCCCACACCAGAGCTCCCTGTCGGCCACCCCCAACTCCTTCAAGGTCAGGCCAGTCACTTCAAGGATACCATCCATCCTTCTTGCCAGGGCCGGCCCCACCATAGAGGCCACGTGAGGCGGCCGCCTCGGGCGCAGGTCCCCGGGGGGCACCGTCAGGCTTCCCCTGCCCCTGCAGGGGGGGGGGGGCGCTTTTCCCCAACCCCTGCGTGGCGCCGGCGGGGGGGGGCGCTTTTCTCCACCCCCGCTTAATATTTTAAATTATCCCCGGCCGGCCCTGCTTCTTGCCCTGGTTGGCCCCCCTTTCCTTACATTCAACGATTGAAAGCTGACTTTTATTTACATCTTCTTACATCTTCTATACAGAAAGGACTCTTTATTTGATGCTGTTTTATAGGCAGCTGGTTTGAAAGACTTTTTTCAAGTTGCTATTTACCCATTTTTTTTCTTTGTTGTTCAAACATGGCATAACCAACAATTTTTTCCACATAAAGGTTTTTTTTATTTTCAAAAATAGCAAACAGTTGACATGAATGGCCTTTGTTAACAGTATTTGGAAGTGCATAATAACTAACCTAGAGTGCTTTTGAAATGGAGTCAGCAGGAAATAAATTTGAAAATAAATACCTATAATTTTCAGCTAATGAATTCTTTTTGCCATTTCCTCCCCCTTCCCTCCCCCAAGTTTTCAGTGAGTCAGGGGAAGCAAATCATAGATGATCCTTTGACTTTCTAGTGTAATCAATATTAATTTTTTAATATTTTAGACAGTTTTATGCTTAATGTTTCACACTAATCCAATAGCTCTTAAAGTTGATTTAATGGTTCTAGCAACACACAAGCCAGTTTTATTTCATTCCAACTATTGCTGTCCTTCTTAGCCTAGAAATTTCATCTCATCTTGTTTCATCTCATCTCATATGAATAAGGCTCAGACAGGTGCCCTAGGGATGACAGCAAATAATTACTTTTGCCTTAGGGGAAGCTATTTTAGAATTCATTCCTTGTAGGAATACCTTAACGTCTCACCACTGCAATAGTTTGTTAGGATAATACATTACTGTAATTCTGTGACTCTCCTGGATATAGAAAGCTTCTTCATGAAGTCAAGTCATTGAGCTCCAACTGTGTAGTAGTAAATTGGTAGACTCTTTCATTATTGGTTGATGGTATTACTTAGTTTGGAATTATTGCTTTGGTGTGTGCATGTGTGCAAGTATGTCTCCTATTGACTTATGATGACCTCATGATTTTCACATGGCTTTCTTAGAGGTGGTTTGCCATTTCTTTACTCTGAAATATAGCCTTGGTGTAAAAGTAGCTACACCTTATTTTGTAAAGTGGTACTGATGAATGGACCAAAGTTTGAGAACCCACAATGTGCTTATTCACTCATAATTAATAATTTACCAAAGGCAAAATGTTTGCATAACATTGTCATGCCATTTAAACTTCAACATAGTTGTACTCAACCACCATGTTCCTATTGACAGTCAATACGGCTCCCAATCTGAAATCAGTCACAGTTTCTCACGGCAGCCAATTGGGAGAACTGTGGTTTGTTCCTGGCTTCTTTCACTGAATGTTCACTGAAATGCCAGCCTTTCATAGCCTTGGCTCTCAGTGTTGACCTAAAATCCCATCTTCTCTTGGTAGTTTTCTAAACGATCAGTAATGATACATGTTATAGCAGAACAACCAGAACTTGGGAAAGTGATTACTTATAAAAAGTAATAAAGTAAAAGTAAAAGGCCAGGCTGGATGTAGCATTAGGAAAGTTATAGTCCAAATTAGCATCGCCTTGTTGAAGATGCAAATTTAATTTCCTTGAGTCAAGACGTTATGGGAAACTCCAATTTGCTTAAATTTTATTTATTTATTTATTTCCAACATTTATATCCCGCCCATCTCACCTGAAGGGACTCAGGGCGGTGTACACAATTGGCAACAATTCAATGCCGACACATAATTAAAATCATAACAGTATATAAAATCCATTAAAACAATTAATACAGTATAAAAATATAAAATATATGGTTAAAATCCGTTCATCCAATATCCTTGAGCTTTAGCCATAAATCAGTCCAGGTCATTTTTGGTCATTTATTCATTAAAAGCCTGAGCACATAGCCATGTTTTTAGGGTTTTTCTAAAGCTCAAAAGGGTTGGGGCTTGTCGTATATCCATGGGGAGGAGCCATGACCAAAAAGGCCCTGTCCCTTGTTCCCACCAGCCGCGCTTGCGAGGCAGGTGGGACTGAGAGCAGGGCCTCACCACATGACTTAGGGATCTTCCTGGCTCATAGGAGGAGATACGTTCAGACAAATAGATTGGGCCAGAACCGTTTAGGGCTTTATAGGTCAAGACCAGCACTTTGAATTGGGCTCGGTAGCATACTGGCAGCTAGTGGAGCTGGCTTAGTGCGGGGGGGGGGGGGGGTAACGCTCCCTGTAAGCCGCCCCAGTTATTAATCTGACTGCCGCCCGTTGTACTAGTTGGAGCTTCCGGGCTGTCTTCAAAGGCAACCCGGTGGGAGAGGGACATGTGAGCCTAAGCCTTTTTTGCATTTTGAAAAACCATCATTTCCCATCAAGTCTGAACTAAGACTTTTGTTTTTTCTGTCTCTTTTAGTTCAAGAGTCAGCAGGCGTTTTAAGATGGCAAGAGAGGATGTATGATAGTGATGAGGAAGGGATTTTTTTGTGTGTGTGTCAGGAGCAACCTGAGTTGCTTCTGGTGTGAGAGAATTGGCCATCTGCAAGGACGTTGCCCAGGGGACACCCCAATGTTTTGATGTTTTTACCATCCTTGTGGGAGGCTTCTCTCATGTCCCCGTATGGAGCTGGAGCTGATAGAGGGAGCTCATCTGCGCTCTCTCCGGGTGGGATTCGAACCTGGCAGCTTTCAGGTCAGCAACCCAACCTTCAAGTCACAAGGCTTTAATCCACTAGGCCATGGGGGCTCCTGGAAGGGATTTAAGAGTGTAAATGGAGCACGGGAGATCAGGGCTTTGCATAGATTGCAGAGCTGGTTGGATTCATTACTATCCACTTCCCGTTACGTTTCCCTGATGGTAGCAACTGGTCCAGTTCTCCCAGCTATATTGATTGACCTACTGCTTTTTAAGTATGGTATACTCTGTGTTAAGTGAACCAAGAAATTTAATATGAACTGAAAGTTCTAAATATGAGCACAATGTAACTTGTAACTCCTGAACATTGAAACTATTTGCTTAATGTGTTAGGCATCTCAGGGTTGCCTTTTTATTATCGCTGGAATGAAATCTCTGATGATATTATGAGATTTACATAGCATTTGAAAACTAGCATTTTTATCCTCTTTAATAATACAGTATTTCGCGTGGGAGTATGATGGGTGGCCTATGCCTTTCTGCTGGCATGGAGCGTCAAACTCAACTCATGTAGAATTAGTGGATGGCTGTGAAACATTCTATGTTGGCGATCATTAAGGAAGAAGTATTGGAGAAAATAGAAAATGCCCTACTGCTCCTAGAGTACTGTGTACAGTTCTAGTTGCCACATCTCAGAAAGGATATTGCATTTTTGGAGAAACTACCATAAAGGACAGGCAACAAAATCAGGATGTTGAAGCAATTCACTTCTGTGTAAATTTTGCTCCTTGGATTTTTCAGCTTAGGAAAAATCAGGTGAATTGGAGGGAACATGATAAATGTGCATAAACTTGTACAAGGCATGAAGAAAGTAAACCTAGATAGAATGTTTTTTTCTCTCTCTCCTAATAACATAAACTAGGAGCATTGCATAAACTCAGGAATAATAAAAGAAAAAACAAAAGGAAGTATCCACAGGTGTTAGGTCCAGGCCCCCCATGGATACCCAACTCCATGGATGCTCAAGTCCTACTATAAACTATGGCATAGTACAATGGTTGGATTTCTCTGAATATCTTCAAGCTGTGGATGGTTGAATTCATAGATTCAGAATTTGTGGACACGAAGGGACAGTTGTACTTTAGTTTTTCATTCATTCCCACAGGATGCAGTGATATCCACCAACTTGTATGTCTGTAAGTAGAAATGGGACCGATTCCTGGAAGACAACACCACCCCTGGCTCTTAATCATGCTAGTTATGTGTTGGCTGCAGAGTGAGAGGCAATAGGCCTCTGAATCTGGTTGTATTGAAAAAGAAACAGGTGGCTTAAGGCTATAGTGACAGGAGGGCTAGTTATATACATGTAAGAAGATTATGGGACAGACTATCATCATGGTTAGTAGAGTATTGGACGATTGGCTGGGGATGAAAATTTTAATGAATTTTTAAAAGGTCTCAATTTCTTCAAGTGCTGGGAAGTAGCTATTATTTGGCCAAACAACAACACAATAGATCAAAAGCGGGCATATAAGTCTTAAAGCCAACTGTGTGATAATAAATCAGACTCCTATTCTGTTATATATAATGCCCATTCTCTAAAATAGAGTTTCAAATCATGCTGCGTGTCAGGTCCTTTTGAACTGTAACTCGCAGTCCAACAGCATTTGGAGAGATGAAGGATTCCTACACTTGCCTTAAAATAAACTAATCTACAGTGTAATCTTTGTTTAGGATTAGGATTAATACGGGGCCTAGTCTCTTCTCCAAGCAGGACTGCCCTTTTGCCAGCAGAACGCTTTTCTACTAGCTGGTTATAAAGTCCCCTCGGGTGAGAAGGGTGGGGTAGAAATGATGGAAATAAATAAAAATAAATAAAGAGCCAAAAATGAAGTGGAGCCACACAGGAGAAGAAAATCTCCCCCGGCCCAATGACACTGACCCAATGTTTCGTAATGTCAGGCCATTTTGAAAGTAGTCCAATTAATTTCCAGTCCACTAAAGTTTGCAAGGAGTTTGGATAGCACAGCATCCAATTTTTCATCTGTTAGGGTCATGATCTTTGGTTCATTTTTGATTGGCCTAAACAAGTTTCCCCTTTTTCCACTTAATGCATAATCATTATTTTTGAGAGTGCAGTCATTCAGGCATTGTGTGAGATAATATAATTGTAGAATCATAGTATCATAGAGTTGGACGGAATCACAAGGGCCATCCAATCCAATCCCCTGTCATACAGGAACACACACAATGTAACCATATTTATTGCTTTTGTAATAGCAAAATGAAAAAAAATGTGTCACAAGATTACTACCTATTAATGCTGGGCAATGTTAGAAAGAGTGTGGTATCAGGGTTTGAGCATTGGATTATGACTCCGGGCATCAAGATTCAAATCTTCCATTGGCTGTGAAACTCCATGAGTGACCTTAAACAAACCTATGGGGGTGTGGGTCACCGTAGGTTGGAAACGACTTGAAAGCACACACCGTGTTAGAAACACCAATATTGATATTAGGACCATAGCCAGAAAAAAAAAGTCAGGGGGGGGGGGTATTGAAACTTTTTTTAGCAAATCTTGAAGAGTAGTTCCATAACACAAAGTAATTTAGAAATCAGGCTCCATCTATAAACTTCAGTGGACACGCAAGATAGATAAACTTCAGTGGACAGTCATGGGGATTTAGTTAATCAGTTAAAATTCATGAGTAAGCCAGGTTTTAAAAAAACTGAAAATTTGGGGTGGGGGGGGGGGGTGAACTCCTAACCACCCCACCCCTACCCCTTGGCTTCAGCCCTGATTGACATGGAGCTTTCTTGGAACATTGGCAGCTATTTTACAGAAACAACATTATGAGGAGTTAATTTTATTTTTTTTACAATTGAGTCAGGAAATGTGGGGAAAGGAGAGATGAGAAGAGACCGTACTGATTTAAATGTGACTGATTGTGCAGACATATGTTATCATTAAATTTGACCATCTCTTGCTAGTTTCAGATTTCCATTATAGCCTTACTGTTCTAATTTGCGGAGTTCAGAATAGATTCTCCTCCTGGAATGCTTTCATGCACACTGCTGGGGGAGTAAGATTAGTGTTCTCAATTAGAAGTGTGGAGGTGTGTGCCAGGAGAAATGAAAATGAGACAGACGCTTCAAGGTTGCAACTTTAAAAAAATAATGGGCTTCTGTGTATGTAGGTACAAGTAATTTGTTTACTAAAAATACATCTTACATTTCAGATAGACCTTAATAACATTTCAATGTAGTGGGTTTTAGAATGGATGAAAGGATACAATAGACTGTGCCATCATTTTGTGAACTGTAGATATGCTTGATCAGTGCTTGATTTCTCTCAAATAGCATTCTTAGTCAGATGAGCAAAGCTAACACAAAAGAATGCGTACATTTTTTAAAATTTCTTCCAGGACTCTTTCTCAGGCAAGGTGATATGACAAGCATGAGATGAGGAATGGTTTTAAACAGGAAACCTCTAAAATTCACCCAAGTATTGTGGCTGAGGTCCAAAATCCAATATCATTGAAAATGGTAGATAAGTTTTGTTTCTTCAGTAATGGGTTTTTTGCAAGTTTCATGATTATAATGCTAGCTTGTATAGCAGCAAAAGTGGTCTATGTGAAATCTTCAAAAAAAGCACACAAAACCCTGGAAAACACAAGCAGAAAATGCTAGCTAAGAACATTACAAAATCTCAGATATACAGTAGAGTCTCACTTATCCAACACTCGCTTATCCAACGTTCTGGATTATCCAACGCATTTTTGTAGTCAATGTTTTCAATACATTGTGATATTTTGGTGCTAAATTCGTAAATACAGTAATTACTACGTAGCATTACTGCGTATTGAACTACCTTTACTGTCACATTTGTTGTATAACATGATGTTTTGGTGCTTAATTTGTAAAATCATAACCTAATTTGATGTTTAATAGGCATCTCCTTAATATCTCCTTATTATCCAACATATTCGCATATCCAACGTTCTGCCAGCCCATTTAAGTTGGATAAGTGAGGCTCTATTTTAAAAGAGCCATGTAGAGCCATGATGCTTAACCTTGAAGGAAGAATAAAACTATTGGGATTAATCTGAGGACTATGGGAAGCTTTTAAAAATGTACTTGCCACTTCAGGCCCTTGGGATTTCAGGTTTCCAAAATGTAACAGAGGCATGTAATCTTCCCTGTCATATTCATGTGTTGTCTTTCAGACACTGGTTGCGAGAGATGTCACCTCTGATTAGTGGTAGAAATGGGAGTTTGCTGCCAGCAAAGGGCACATCTGCCTCTAGTGCTGTTACGGTTCTCACAGCATAGTTTAGCATCTAACAGTTACTGCCAAACATATGTATAAATAACTGGTACAATATCTCTTAGTCTTCAGTTCCTTTTCTACTTGGGACACAGAAGTCTTTGAATCTCTTAGATAAAAGGTAAAGGTTTTCTGCTGACATTAAGTCCAGACGTGTCTGACTCTGGGGGTTGGTGCTCATCTCCATTTCTAAGCCGAAGAGCTAGCATTGTCCGTAGACACCTCCTAGGTCATGTGGCCGGCATGACTGCATGGAGTGCCGTTATCTGGACTTCTTACCAGTGTTTAATACTGATTTTTTGTGTATTTACATTTGTTGGGAAAAGAATGGGGAGCCCTCATTTTCTACAGATCCAGAACATGAAGCTGTATGCCAGAATACTCAACTTAAAAGATCTCACTTGCCATGCTAAAGATGTATCTTGCAGTCTGGTGTGTTATTTTCTATTTACTTTTCTCATGTAAGCATACAGAGAACTGTGCTGTTGAATGAACTCTACATTTTCCTGTGATAATTGCATTCTTAAGAAGGTGTTTGAATGCCTTTGTTTTTTTCCCACTGGCTAGTCTTTTAATAGTATATATATTTTTGAACAGATGTTTTGTTATGGTGATTAGTGTGTTTGAGAAAGTGGACTAAAAAGACCCTCTATTTGTACCAAAGTATACACAATTCTAGAGATAAGTTATGGTGACCAATCCTCCTTGGTCAATATTGACATTACATATGTATTTGTGAATAGCTGCTCTTTTCTGATGTGTTCCCCTTAAGTAAATTGTTTTTGTTTCACACAGGAATACATTTTTGATATCATTGCATAAGCGGTTTCTTCTACAGTAGAGTCTCGCTTATCCAACATAAACGAGCTGGCAGAACATTGGATAAGCGAAAATGTTGGATAATAAGAAGGGATTAAGGAAAAGCCTATTACACGTCAAATTACATTTTGATTTTACAAATTAAGCACCAAAGCATCATGTTTTACAATAAATGGACAGAAAAAGCAGTTCAGTACACTATAACGTTATGTAATAATTTCTGTATTTACGAATTAGCACCAAAACTTCATAATGTATTGAAAAATTGACTACAAAAACATTGACTACTAAAAGGCAAACTGCGTTGGATAATACAGAACGTTGGATAAGCGAAGGTTGGATAAGTGAGACTCTACTATATATTTTTCTCTTTTTTGTTACAGTTAATGTATACCAATTGTGAAGTTTACATATATTGCTCCTGCAGGGAATCTATCATATTAGCAGATTGCCAATATTTGTAGATATTAATAGGTTAATTAAAAGTTGCCTTTTTTCACAATTGCTGCTTTCATAGCTGGAAGAAAAACAGTGTTGTTGCACCAATCTTTTTAAAGACTGGATAATATTAGAAATATTACTATTGGCATGGAGTGTGGGTTCTCCTGAAGACATGCCTTCAGTACTTTGCTAACCATAAACTGGGTGGTTCCCTTTGTGAGTTGGAATTCCCCGACTCCAAATGTCATTCCTGGACAGATGCCACAGTCTACCCCAGAGCATATAAATCTTTTTCCCTTTAAAGTATGAAGTCAACTACAACACAGAGTTTGAAAGTCAGATGTCTACAAGAACAGGCAAAATACAATATGTCTCTGGCATTATGATTTATGTTTGGGACAAAGGCTGCAAGGTTTGTTGCTGTTGTGTGCCTTCAAGTCATTGCCAACTTTTGAAAACCTTAAGGTATTACAAGGTTTTCCTGGCAGTATTTATTCAGAGGGAGTTGTCTTTACCTTTTTCTGAGACTGGGAGAGAGTGACCTGGCCAGGGCCACCCAATGTGTTTCTATGAGCAAGTGGGCCATTCATTTCCCAGTCCCCAGCATCATAGGCCAGTACTGAGACCACTGCAAGTGGTAGTTTTATTTCTGTTAGGACTAACAATTGGGTTTAAGCCATTGATGTTATACAGGAAGTGTTATATTCTAGGAGAATGTT
This sequence comes from Anolis carolinensis, assembly GCF_035594765.1. Taxonomy (NCBI): domain Eukaryota; kingdom Metazoa; phylum Chordata; class Lepidosauria; order Squamata; family Anolidae; genus Anolis; species Anolis carolinensis. The sequence goes on along the minus strand of NC_085842.1, from coordinate 176,421,124 downwards.
AACGTTAATGTTTGGTTTCTTCTTTGAGTAACATTTCTTCTTTCAATAAGTGTTAAGGTACAATATTTACATTGACCCATGGATAAGTGGACTGTTTTTTTGGGGCAACTTTTTGATCAAAATTTCTAAAGTTACACATGAGTACATGCATTAGGTTCTGGTGTTGCATTCCCATGTCTGTTTCTTACAGACTATGATATTTTTGTTGCTCCAATAGAATAATGATAGTGATATGGTTGCTTTCAGGTCTGTTGGAAAGGGATTATTTTATCTTGTTCATAATGAATGCTTATCACAGTAGGTAAGGTCTTTGTAGCTTCCCCCCGCAGGAGTACAAAGCTCCACTTACTCCTAATTAATTTTAACAGTTACATAATAAATGACTGAAAGCAGGGAGGGAGATTAATGAGAGAAACTTTGTGTGAATTAGGTCTAACATTTCTTCAAACAAGCAACAATAGCGCTTAAGACACACTCCCCCCCCCCCCCCCCCCGTGAAGCAATGTTAACTTAAGTATGATTCTTCAAAAACCAAATTCAAATTATACTTTTGAATTTCTATGCACAGACATGTAATCTGTAGGAGTCTTGAATTCTCAGTTCTATTTTTTCTGGTCTATTTCGGTGTCAGAACTAGAAGAGCCCATGTTAAGTGACTGAGGGTCCTTCAAGACAGGTGTTGTATCCCAGGTTTTCTGTTTATCCCAGATTATCTGGCAGTGCGGACTCCGATTATCCAGTTTAAAGCAGAAAACCTGGGATCAGCGTCCTGGAAGGGCCCTGAGATGTTCTGTGAAAGTAGAATGTGGATCATTAGGTTGGTAGAGCCCTTGTTCAAGTATATCCAGTTTCTAAAAGTACAGAGAGAATGTACAGAGAGAGTACACACAAGAAAAAGCAAGTACAGTAGAGTCTCACTTATCCAACATAAATGGGCCGGCAGAATGTTGGATAAGCGAATATGTTGGATAATAAGGAGGCATTAAGGAAAAGCCTATTAAACATCAAATTAGGTTATGATTTTACAAATGAAGCACCAAAACATCATGTTAGACAACAAATTTGGTAGAAAAAGTAGTTCAATACGCAGTAATGCTATGTAGTAATTACTGTATTTATGAATTTAGCACCAAAATATCACGATATATTGAAAACATTGACTACAAAAATGCGTTGGATAATCCAGAATGTTGGATAAGCGAGTGTTGGATAAGTGAGACTCTGCTGTATAAGCTTGAAACTCATTTCTTGTCTCACCTTATTTAGAGATTCTGAGAATAATAATAATAGTAATAATTTTATTTTTATACCTGGCTCCATCTCCCTGAGGGGACTCGGGGCGGCTTACATGGGGCCATGCCCAGGCGAAACAGACAATATAAAACACAACAGTATAAATACAGATCAATAACAAATAAGATCAGATACTTTAATAAAATCCTGGGTTGACTCCTAAAAAGAACTGGGCCAAAGAAAGTTGGCCAGTAGAAGGACACTAGAAGTATATCATGGCGTGGAGCTTTGAACATTATCAGTTCCATGAAATATTGTTATTTCTACAATTTTATTTCTAAACTCTGATAATAGATAGCTTCATTCTGCATTTACCCAGCAGTGTCAAAGTAAGTCCTCTTTTCCCCAACAATCTCTTCCTCTAAGTAGGTAGTTTGAATATCTAACTTATACCAGTTACCAGTTCTTAATCAGTTTTGAACAAGGACTGCGACAAGTTTTAGGAGATGCTGGCCCCTTTGAGTCAATATTGTGCATTTATATGTATAATACATTAACAGTTACTGAGAAAGTAATTCTTTCTAAATGGGCATCCAATGAAACATCAATCGTGTGTAAATTTAAATGCAAAGCAGTCCCATCATTAAAACAAAGCTGGCTCATTATAAATATATAAATTGCCTGCTACTTGCCTCTTTGCTATTTGAGCATAAAGCTGTGATACATGGGGGAACGACCGATGTGTAATATATAGCCAGCTAGTAGTTTCATGTAGAAGTTTTCAGTTAGATGTTTACTAGAGAGATGTTTACTAGATTTAGTTGAAAGCATCCTTATGCAAATGTGAATAGATCAATAGGTACTGCTCCGGCAGGAAGATAATTGCAGTTCATGCAGTCATGCCGACCACATGACCTTGGAGGTGTCTACAGACAACACCAGCTCTTTGGCTTAGAAATGGAAATGAGCACCACCCCCAGAGTCGGGCATGACTAGACTTAATGTAAGGGGAAAACCTTTACCTATCCTTTTACAAATATTTCTTTTTAATAAACCTATTGTCTATAGGATAGATAAATCCTAACCTTTACATTTATCACTTATAAACATTTGTATTTATCATTTTCTACCAAGTCTCAACTGTTGTAAAAGTTAGGCATAGGGTTAAATAGATCTGCAATGAGTATGCCATCCCAAACACACTTTAATTTTAGATGCTTTGTTTACTTCCCTATCAGCTCTCTGGGGAAATTCCCCCTTTCTCTTTTCATTTTTTGGTACTGAATGCCCTTATATACTTAGTGAAGTTCCCCCAAATCACCTTTTATTTTATCATCCCAAATCCTGTTTACTATCAACATATTTAGAATCTTTTAGATGTCCAAAAATAAAAATAGAAATACACTTCTGTATACCTCTGAGATCTCTCCCATATTGCTTTGTAATAGTTTCAGATTTTCCAATTGTTCTTAAGGTTTTACTTGAAAGTTGCCTTGAGGTGCCCTGTGTTGCCCCAAAAACAGTAAATAAATTAATGAATTGATGAATAAGCCTATAGTTTTGTGAGTGAGTGAAGAACATGTAACCTTGAAAACCATTTCCAATCTTATCCTATATAGAAGTGTTCAGGGATTGAAAATATCATTTGAACAGTGTTTTTTAAAAGGTGATCCATCACGTATGGAATCAGTCCCTCTGGGACAAAACTCCTTGAAAAAGTTATACATTCAGTATGGCGATCGAAAGCCATTAACTAGATATCCAGTAATTTGTTTTTATAAACTAATCGCAAATATAATAACAAACACCTTGGAATATATGTGACCAAAAGGAATAACTTTAGGAGGAACTGAACTCACTAAAATAATGGTTTGTGAAGCAGTAGATTAAAAGATAAATACAAAGCCTCTCCCATCATATTTGTCTTCTTCAGGCTGCATTACTGGCCGCATAATCCAATCCCACTGCAGCCTTTGAAATCTGAAAACTTGGAGAATCTTCAAGGAATGTCTATTTTTTTTATCATGCCAGAAGCGACTTGAGAACATACTGCAAGTTGCTTCTGGTGTGAGAGAATTGACCTCCCACATAGACGTTGCCCAGAAGATACCTGGATATGTTGCCATCCTGCTGGGAGGCTTCTCTCATATCCCTGCAAGCTAGAGCTGACAGATGGGAGGTCACCCTGTCTCATGGGTTCAAATCAGCAACCTACAGGTCAGCAACCCAACCTTCAGGTCAGCAGCCCAGCGGCACAAGGGTTTAACCCGTCGCGCCACTGCGGCTCAAAGCATGTCTATGAGAATGTATTAATGGTAATTCAAATCTGAAGATGACAGATCATTTGTTTCTTCCGAGGGGTCACTGTCTTAGAGCTCCATCATAGTTCTGCTCCTTTTTACAGTGTGGCAAGTGATTTGGGCAAGATTGGCAATTGTGCAGTGAATGCGCTTTTCAATACTCATTTATCATTACAGTTCTAGATTAAAGCAACTTTTCCTAATTATAATTTATCAGAGACAAGAGTTCTTAGATCCTTCACAGGCAGCATTGATGTACAAGGAAACTGGCAAATATCTCATGCCAAAATTTCATTTTTCTTATGTAGCTCTTGGCTGATGTGCAGTGTATAATAATTCATTTCTTGGCACTTCCTGCAGGGCAGATAGTCAATGCTAGAGTAATATAATGATTAACAAGGAAGACTAAGGGGCTACTTAAAAAGGAATTCAGATTTTTTTAAAGAAACGCAGACATTCCTAATAAGCCTCCAGTAAAATGTATGAGGAGCCCTCAATGGCACAGCAGGTTAAACCTTCTGAACTTGCTGACTGAAAGGTCAGTGGTTTGAATCCAGGGAGCAGGGTGAGCTCCTCCTGTTAGCCCCAACTTTTGCCAACCTAGCCATTTGAAAACATGCAAATGTGAGTAGAACAATAGGTACCACTCCTGTGGGAAGGTAATGGCACTCTATTCAGTCATGCCGGCCACATGATCTTGGAGGTGTCTATGGACAACGCCAGCTCTTCGGCTTAGAAATGGAGATGATCGCCAACCCCCAGAGCCGGACACGACTAGACTTGATGTCAGGGGAATGCCTTTACCTACCTTAAAATGTGTGAACTGGCGGGAAATGGATATACTTAACAATTCCAGGCACCTTTCACCATTAATTTTTGATTGCTCATGATCATGTGCAAATTTGTTACAAAATCCTGATTTGCCATCCACCAGCATCTTTGTAAAGAACTGATGGGAGGAAAGCAGGACACATACCTTTTCATTCAAGTAGAACATAACAATAAATAGCACTGTGACTGTCAGAATTATTTTTGAAGGTGATGAGTCACGAGGAACAGAAATGTATTTCTGGGTCTTGGCAATGTAGGTGGACAAAACTGGTATCCCATAATGCCCATTTCAAAAATTTAAAATCCAATTGGTGTAAAATAAAGATGAATGAATTGGTAATCCCATATAGTAAGCAAGCTGTTTCAAGTGAACTGAGCAAGTGTGAAGTAAGAAAAATGTTTTCAATTTTTTTTGTTCTGATGTAGTACATTTGAACAAACAGGAATATGTTTTCCTTTGTGATTTTTCCTTTCTTTTCCTTTGTGATTGAGAAAACCCAAGTAATGTATGTTCAAAATTTGGTGAACCTTGGCTACAGTGCCGGATCCGGTAACATCTGGAGGGCTGTATGATTGCCACCTGTACTTTGCAGATTTGGTTTTCAGAGGTAATTTGGAAGAATTCCTACAAAATGGTTAATCTATTTATTGTTTATTGTACAGCCTACCTTCCACTTTCATGGCTTTCACTTTCCAGTGCTGCAGTTGCTCACTTTTCATATGTCTTCTTCAATCGTTGAAATAAGATGGAGATAAAACCTGACACAAAATTTTACAGCCAAGTAAATAAATAAAATTTGTTGTCAAAGACTTAGAAATTTTGTTTGGTGAAGTTATTTTGGTTTACAGCCATGAAAGTTTCAACTCTGTTTTTTTATGCTTGTCAAAAATGCAGGAATTAACCAATTAACCAATAGTAGTGCTCAATCTGAACCTTGAATGAAGGTATGCTTGTTATATTCTTACAGCACGGAGGTGGTTTTTCATGAAGACTCAAACTGTAACCAAGATGTAATCTAATACGGAACAAAACGATATTTAAAAATTGTGTCAAATTGTATTTCCAGATCACAGAAATGCATTTTGGAAATGGTTTTAAAATTTCATGTCTTGGCATGACAAGGTTAAGGCATATGCGGAATTTAAAAATAATTGTATTAGAATGTTTATTTTATAGGTATAGCCACCTCACTGCAGGAAGCTTTATTTTTTAAAAGGAAAGAATGGTTAGAAGTAAGAAATGATTGTTTTATGATTATCTTTTGTACTTTGAACATGACAGCTAGGAGCTTAAATCAAGAGATAAGCTTTTCAAGGAGGGCAAAGATCTTAACTCCTTTGCTTATTTGCAATTTAAGGATAGATTTAACTAAGATAAGAGTGAAGTAGCCACAAAGGTTGGAGAAATAAGTATTATTCATTATTGTGTAAGGATGATGCTTGCATAAAAACGAAATAAATTTCTAATGAAACGCGAGATGAAAGATGAGACAGTAAAAGAGTACATGATAAGGTGGCACCCAAAATTTTGAGCATAATGTTCAAAGTAACTTGAGGTAACTGGCTTGACTTTGAAGAAGTTAGGGGTGGCCACAGCTGACAGGGAGGTCTGGCGTGGGCTGGTCCATGAGGTCATGAAGAGTTGGAAGTGACTGAATGAATAAACAAAAACAACAACAGTGTTCAAATGAATATATGGGGAAAATGTAGACCAAAGGTATAACATTTGTTTTGTACAGTAATTTAAAAGAAAATACATATTAGGTGATGTATAGATGGTATTTACCCTCTTACCTGAGGTCACTGGAAAGTGAAATTGGGAGCCTCAAAGAAGTGGTGGACGTGATAATTATGTCTGACAATCAGAAGGAAATGGCAGAACTAGAACTCAGCCTCATCCATGTCCCTACAGTTTGCTCTGCGGAGGGATGGCAAATGTCAAAAGATCGGAACGTTTCATTGTAATGAGAGGAAATGATATCACTGTTCCCAATGCAGCTTGAAAAGGGAGAACTGTTCAGCTGCCTTTTGCAGATTGGCTGTTATACTGTATTTTTGCTGGCCCAGGAGCAGAAAGGAAGAAAACCAGCATTAATAGCATCTTGCTGGGTTAGCCGTCTCTTTGCAGGGCAGCTTTCAAGCTGGGAAGTCAGACTATACTTTGTATAACTTGGCACTTTATTACTGGTTTTATTCTAATCTTGGCCTTTGGAACAGTGCAGTTTCTGTGCATACTCCTGCTTTCAAATTATTATATTTTAAATGCTTACAGGAATGTTGCAAAGTGCACAGGAGTAACCTTTTAGATTGCTTCAACTGGCAAAGGGGATTATAGCTCTCTCCAGGCAGCTTGGTCTTTCTTCTTTGTATGTTTAGGCTGGGTGAGGAGGAGAGAAGGGAGAAAACACTTTCCTCCTCATTCAGCACTAAATTAATGCTTGATAAATAACTAGAGAGCTAACCGTGGCATATGTGTATCCAGTGAGCTAATTATCTCTTTTTGGGAATAGAGTATTTTTCCTCTGATTTGATTCATAACAACTAGCAGCAGAAGCAAGGACAGCAGCTGGCAGATCTTAATAGCCAAGATGCAGTCAAGAAAGGTCAGAAATGTTCAGAACGTGGCATTGGAAGGGCAGAGAGTAAACAGCTCATTACTGCAAACATATTGGGAGCAGACAAATCCAGGTAGATGTTGTCTGACTCATCTGAACTCAGGTGAAAGACCAAGACAGAAAGTCCCACAGTATTAATGCACTTAGGTGCCTACTTTCCCAGGGCATATAGTTCTCCACTTAAATAATGTTGAAAGAGAGAAACAGGGTAGTAAGGTCATGTTTTAATGATCTCAGTGTGAAAGAAGCACTTACTGTCTTTCTTATATGACTCATTGAATTTGGACCTGCCTACACCATCTAGAACAGGCACAACCTGTGGCCCTCCAGGTGTTTGGGCTCCCAGTTCCCTAAAGCCCTAGCCGGCTTGTTGTTTGGTCAGGAATTCTGGGAGTTTAAGTCCAAAACACCTGGAGGGCCACAGGTTGTGATCTAGAAGAACTCCACAAACATATAAACACAGCCATATATTAAAGTGGGAATTCGATTCACAAACTTTTTTTTCTCCCATCTTTCTGAATTATTCAGTAAGGAGAGGGATTGAGGAAGAGCTCATGAGGGTCACATAAGAAGAACTAAAAACAAGGTTTTAAAAATGTTTTTTTTTTTTTTGGATTGCTACTCCCAGAATCTTCCCCCAACAAACATGGTGACCATGTGGTTGGGGGGATTCTGGGAGTTGCTGTTCAAAGAGTAACAATTCCAGTTTATGCTTAAAGGTATTGCATAAGAATTGGTAGCTGGCTTTACCAGGAGGTCTGCCTTACCCTTTTTACTTGCAGCTGCCAACTGGCAAAGCAAAGAGCCAAGGATGATTTGGACATTCTCTCTTGAAATCTGTGTATTCAGAACTTTTGTAAAATGAATATGTGAAGTGATCTGAACTGTTGGGACCAAATAGCATTTCGACATTTCTTTTAAAATGTTGGAACTTCCTCCAATAATAGCTCATTTTGCCAAGAAGGCAATTAATCTGCAATTGGCCCTCCCCGAAGGGTGAAAAATGAACACTACATTGTTCTTTTCCTTCTCATTTCCCTCTTTGTGGTAATAACAGATAAGGATTGTTCTTTTACATGTGGAAAGTATTTTGAAAGTGCAGAGTTATTAAAATGCTCTTGAATAGGTTTCCAGCTCTGCCCATGGCCTTTCTCTGGTGAACATTATCCTTAGTGCATGGTCATGACAGTGTTTTCCACTGTCAAGTGTTATCAGACTCCAAACTTGAGAAAGCGGGGGAAAGCATGTAAAAGACTGGGAAAGGACGTGAGATGGGTGGCCATCCCAGAAGATGGTGAAAGATGGTAGGGAATGTGGTAAGATGGTCCACTCAGCTTCTCCCTGCTCACCCCTCCTCGGACTGATGAAGGGGTTAGTGGAGATGATATAGCATTAATTCAAGAACATCCAGTCCTTAAAATGACTTAGATTTTGAATTAAATGGAATACCTGAATCTGGCAGACTGTAGAAGCTTTGGGTTGTTTCCCCACTAAGGTGCTTCCACACAGGCCTAAAATGCCTGCTTGACTCACTGTAGAGACCAGATGGTCAGCCAAAATCCCACTTTTTTGGTGGGGTGGCAGTCAGATACCACCTGTGCTGATCCGAGATCAAAATGGATGGGCAGGGGCACTGCCAGCCTCCCTCTCAGCCCTCCCTCTCACTCTCAACTACTAGCCCAAGCCCCAGATGAATGGAAACCTCCAATGTTCTTTTTTGGTTGTTTGAGGGATAGATCTATGTTGGATCTGGTCCGAGTCTCACTTGATTTGGAGGCTTTGTTGCTATATGTTTTGTGAGTGACCGTAATGCTCTTTCTCAGTATTACCTGTTTTATGATGTTTCTAGTCATTCTCCATTAATTGCCTGTAACACTGAATGGGGCTAGTGTTAGGCAGAATCCTGAACACTGTTATACCATTTGTGTTGGTAATTGGAAGCATATACAGTTGTTAGGTCCTCTCATTTCTGTAAGTCCAGAAGGGACAAGCCTTAAAGGTAGATCTCCTTGGAGGATGGTGGAGTATCTATCTTTGGAAGTCTTTCAGCTGAGGTTGAATTGGCGTCCTTCATGATTGCATGTTAACATCACTTTCCTTATGACACTACCTTTTCCAAAGATGGCATTTCCTACTTCATGTAGATGTCTTCATTTGCTGTACTCAAAAACTTCTCATGGTAATATCTATAATTCTGAAGCTTAATTTGACCTGTCTGATCAGAGGACAGCACTGATCTGATTGCTTGTACTTATATGTAACCACTGTAGGCTAGAAGAAAGGTTAGAAAGCATTGTTGTTTCATAATTTTTCCCAAAAGAGTAGATGATGCAAAGAGGCATAGAACTCAAGGTATCCAGACAAATCTATTGATTAGGCTACAAGGTGAAATGTAGCCAGGTACTGGACCTCTGATATATCGTACCATAATATGCCTTGCAGCCTGGGAACAGATTATGGTTGGCAATTCCTAATGTGATAGAAGACAAATATCTTGTGATCAGATGTCCAGTGAACTCAGCTTTACCTGTTTCCTCCTCTAACAGGCACAGGAAATGAAAAGTCCAATTTAGGTATCACACCTGAATATGGTCTTTTTATGTCAGATAAAGTTTCTGCACCGCTGTGTCTTTGGATTGATCTGAGATCATGTTTGCTATCTCTGTCATGGAGGAAAAGGGATGGTTGAAGCAGATGTTATGGAAAATTGTTTTGTGTTCTTGTGATGTGAGTCTGTAACTTCTCTGAATTCTTTAAAAGCCACTTTAGGTTTTATGAAAGAATGAATACTGATACCAGATTTGGGAAAGTATCAGGAAATAATAAGGAAAATGCATTTTAGTGTTGGCACAAAGACTTTTCATTAGTACTGTGGACAAGCAAAATACCACAATTAAGTCTTAAGCTATACAGTAAATTACTAAAAAGTAAGTATGAGGGTTGAATGAAAAAATAAAGCCTCTACCTTAATTACTTGGGTTTGGATAGGAATATTTTAATAAATCAAACACAGAAATAATCCTTAGAATGTGCTCTTTAATTACCACTATTCACTTTTCCACAAAATCACCAGACAATTGGATACATTTCTGCCAATGATGAACAAGTTTTCTGAAGTCGTCAAGGAAGAAGTCAACACTCTGTTTCCGCAACCAGCGTCTCACAGTACCCATCGTGCACAAATCTTCCGACAACCAAGCAAAGCAATAATGTGACCCACACATTCTTGTGAAATGCCAATTATGCTTGAAATTTCTCTCTGAGTGATACGACGATTGTCCTGAATCAATCTGTCAACCTTTTGCTTGTGAAACTCGGTGGTTGCTGTCACAGGACGTCTAACTCTGTTTGTCACGCAAGTCAGATGTTCCCACCTCAACATCTTTAAACTTACTTTCCCAATGATGCACAGTACTCACATCAACACAATCACCATAAACAGCTTGCATTCTCTGATTAATCTCTTTTGGGGTGACACCTACTGTCAAGAATTCAATGACTGCATGTTGCTTAAGTTGCGTTGACCAACCATCTGCACAGGGTTCCATACTTCGCACTTTAACAACGCAAGCGTTCAATGCTAAGGCTTCCCGCCAAATGGAACTGTAGAAAAGAGTCTACTGAACAAACCAGTACCTGCCGCATATCAGTACTGCCATCTGTTGAGGAGTTACAAAGGCGGAGGCATTACTTTTCATTCAACCCTCGTATCTGCCAAGAATTGTTACGGGAAGGATGGGGGTGGGCAGAGGGGCTTTTGCTCCTCTGTCTTTCTGCATCTACCTGGACATTTGGTTTTTCTGCCCATCTACTTCTGCTCTACATATCCTCCTCTTCCTTCTCCTCTTCCCTTTTTAACTCTAACAATTGGTCAGAAGAACTGATATCATTTTTGGAGTTTAGACACACATAGACTAAACTGTGCACAAGATTTCAGTCAAAATGGCTAATGCAGATTTGAAACATCATTCTGTATATATCCTTAACGAATAAAACTATTTTGTGGATTGAGCAGAATGCCATTCGGATATCTTCATTTTTTAAGTGGATTGAATGATCTAGGGCTTTATTTTGCATCCACTTATCTTCTAAAACTCCCATTAGTGTGAACACAAATTGAGCTGGAGCAGTGCTTGGCAGATTACTTGTTTTTAAAGTGAATGAAAACAACATGAGGGATGGATATCAGCACAATAAATACTTTTGTGTTTATTGAATCTGCTGATTAAAATGCTTTGATAGCAAACATCTTGTGTTTTGAATATTTGAAGCAGTGAACTCTGACCTTAAAACATCCATGTTCTGAATAATAAATTAACTATTTGGAGCAAATAAGTGCTGTTATATTAAAAATAGCAAAATTCCTCCTTTCTAATTACCCTCATTATTGGCATCAAAGTTATTCTCTTTTGGAGTGGTTTTAGTTATGTGTATATGTGTGTTTTAGAAAAACCCTCACACTCTGCAAATGGTCTCTTTCATGTGTTATCGTAAACATATAAATTATTGTATTTGTCTAAAGTACCTATAAAGATTGATGGCATTGTAGTTGTTTACATTTATGGATAACAGAAGAAAGGCATAGAAATTGTAAAGATAGTTTCCCTTTATATCAGCTCATGAAAAGAAAACCTGAGTTAGACATAGTGATCATCTATAGTAAGGAGTCACAGTGGCGCAATGGGTTAAACCCTTGTGCTGGCTGAACTGTTTACCTGAAGGTTGGGTTGCAGACCTGATGGTTGCCAGTTCAAATCCGTGAGACGGGATGAGCTTCCATCTGTCAGCTCTAGCTTGCTGGGAAACACATCCAGGCGTCCCCTGGGTAACATCTGTGTAGATGGCCAATTCTTTCACACCAGAAGCAACTTGCCGTATGTTCCCAAGTCGCCTCTAACGCGAGAAAAACAAAACAAAAACCATCTATAGTACATAGGTATTACAACCCAGGATCACAATGTTCTCTACTTCTGATAAGTATTTCATCCAACAGAACAACCCTTTAGGAGTAAAGATGTCTTATGTATATTATTTACCAGTTTTGAGAACCCAATCTAATTATGTTTATCTTTAATATATATCCCACTTTATTCCATGAATTCCTGACTACACATGGGTATAATTATAATCTTTAAGTGCCTTCTTTTTTCACAGAAAAAAAGATTAGCTTTTTTCATTCTTAGATTTGAATGAAAACATTCCTGGCATTTGAAACTCCCTTGTGTTTTTCTTTGGCGCCCTCCTTCACATGACTCAAATGCCTAAACTGTACCATTTTCAAAAATGGGTGGCTTGATGATGTGAGCCTCTTTTGTTTGCAAGCTCGTGGACAGGACCTTTGACTGTGCCAGTTAAAGTAGCAGTCTGCTCCTGGAGAGCAATGCTTCTCTTTCCAAAATCTTTTTATTTATTTATTTTTAAAATTATGTCTTTCAGTGCTGGGTTACTCCTCGATCTTCATTTCGGCTTGGGTCATATTTGGAAATACACATAGGACTTTGTGTGGCAGAATTCTTGGGTGCTTGAATCCTCCTGCCAGTTGTGTGCGAATGCCACATATCCCCTGTTGTATTATGGAAATACTAATTGCAAATGATGGTGGATACTGGATTGTTCTGTGAATTGCAGACTGTATTTTTAGCAACACTTTCTCCTTCTCTAAGAGTTCTTCATTTGCTTATGGAGAGATTCCTTGGAGATATTTATAGAGACAGGATCCTGGAAAAGAATGTCAGAGCATACCATTTTTTAGGTCACAAATTGAGTGTCTACAGATGGTGGAGATCTTGCCCTCTGCTGTTGTTTCTAAATGTCCTTTCCCCCTGCTCATATGGTCAAGTAGATTTGGGAGCACATATGTTGTACATTTTTAATGATCAACTATGTTCTCTTCAGCTGCATATAATGGTATTTTCTGATTGGCTATCCTCCACATTTCTGGAAGGTCAATCTCATCAGTCACACACAGTATGGCAAGTGATTAAGGGTGACGGAAGATATCATCCAAAGAAGACCAGGAGAATATTGTTTTTAAGGGTCTGTTGATTTGCAAGCCATCTTTGACCATTCAGACCAAAACAAGTTTATGTTATTATTATGCTTCAGCTGTTTTAGTGTCATTCTATGACATTAAAACGAGCATGGTGTAGTAGTGGTTTGTGTGTTGGTTGATGACTTGGGAGACCAGGGTTAAAATCCCTGCTCAGCCATGGAAACATACTGGGTAATTTTGGGTAAGTCATACCCTTTCAGTCTCAGGTGAAGACATACCCCCTTCTTAACAATCCATCTTAAGTGGGGGAAAACATGAAAGGAAAGAACAGCAATGATCAGTTTTTTTGTGCTAATGTGACCTCTGTATTTCCCATATTTTCTCCACCTACTACTTAGCTCGTGGACTGTTTAGCTACATTGTATGAAGGGTTGCACTGGTATTGATGTGTGCATGTTCATGGGAGTTCATCTGTTGTGCTTGAACAAGGGGAGAAAGGTGGGATTGTATGCGAGTTGTCCAAGATGCAACAGAAAGATCAATTTAATTTACAGAGAGATGATGAAGAGCCCTGTTTCTTCTACCCTCAATGACTTTTTTCTTTTTTGTCATGTTGAAACCATTTAGTTTTTATAGATTGTGCCAGATTATGTGTAGCTGGTTAACTCATCTGTAGGCTTGAGGTCTAAATGCAGCCAATATCTTGTAAGGTTTTAGGGTAATTAAAGCATGCTGCTGAACTTGTTGACTGAAAGGTTGGTGGTTCGAATCTGGGGAGCGGAGTGAGCTCCCACTTTTAGCCCCAGCTTCTGCCATCTAGCAGTTTGAAAACATGCAAATGTGAGTAGATCAATAGGTACTGCTTCTACGGGAAGATAACGACATGGTCACAAATCACTATTTGAAATATATATGCTTTACTATTAAATAAAATGTATGCAGCATGTCTTCATTATTAATATTTCTTAGTCACAGAACAATACTGTCTTTACGAAGTACAAAGATAAATCTCTAAATCTCCGGGATTGAAAGACATAGGTCTGTGCATTGCTAATTAGGAGTGGTATTAGTAATAATAATAGAGTCTGAAGTGAGAAGATATTTAATTCCTGAACATAGCTGCATAACATTACTGTAATGTACCATTAATTTTATTTACTATAATCTACAATTAATAATTGAGCTTTTCAAAGGAAGATGAAGGTATGAGGTAGCAAAAGACTTCAAACTCAAGCATACGTGGCATTTGTTAATAATGGAAAACATTCTTGAATGTACTATTTGTAATACATTCAAATATAGTGATTTGCCATCGCCTGTTTTTATAGTTATCAAACAGTAAGGGTAAGAGCTGGAGGTCTAGCCTGAGAATTATCCATGAAGGGCAAGGAGGGCAGAAGGGTGTATCACTCAACTACTCACACACCCTTTTGCCTTGTGTTCCTTTTTCCTTAGTACAATAAGGCACTATTAATACAAAGCTATCAGGTGGCCTTGGACATTATACAGTTGTCCCTCCATATTTACAGTTGTGACATTTGCAGATTTGATTATTCACAGATATGATTGGTTCTCTCTAAAAATCTCTAGCTCCTCCTGTGTGAATTTATGGTCAACTTCCTCTGCTTATGTGGAAGACCTAGGGATTTCTAGAGAGATAACCTCTCTTAGGGATTTCAAGAGAAAAAACCTGTCTAAGAATCTCTAGGTCCTGGGGGACGCCTGGCTCGACAGCAGTACATGGGAAAAAGATCTTGGGGTCCTCGTGGACAACAAGTTAAACATGAGCCAACAATGTGATGCGGCAGCAAAAAAAGCCAATGGGATTTTGGCTTGCATAAATAGGAGTATAGTGTCTAGCTCCAGGGAAGTCATGCTCCCCCTCTACTCTGCCTTGGTCAGACCACACATGGAATACTGCGTCCAATTCTGGGCACCACAATTGAAGTGAGATGTTGACAAGCTGGAAAATGTCCAGAGGAGAGCGACTACAATGATGAAGGGTCTGGAGAACAAGCCGTATGAGGAGTGGGTTAAAGAGCTGGCATGTTTAGCCTGCAGAAGAGAAGGCTGAGAGGAGACATTATGAGGGCCGTGTATAAATATGTGAGGGGAAGTCATAGGGAGGAGGGAGCAAAATTGTTTTTTGATGCCCTGGAGACTAGGATGCGGAACAATGGCGTCAAACTACAGGAAAGGAGATTCCACCTGAACATTAGGAAGAACTTCCTCACTGTGAGAGCTGTTTGGCACTGGAACTCTCTGCCCCATAGTGTGGTGGAGGCTCTTTCTTTGGAGGCTTTTAAGCAGAGGCTGGATGGCCATCTGTCAGGGGTGCTTTTAATGTCATCTTCCTGCTTCTTAGCAGGGGGTTGGACTGGATGGCCCATGAGGTCTCTTCCAACTCTATGATTCTATGATTCTACTGTAAGTGCAATTCTCTGGTCATTTTCCAGCCAAGGTTGTCCATAGGGCCATGCTGGAAAACCTAGAAATTCCTTAAAAATAGCAATTTATTAACAGTTTTCCACTTTTACAGGCTCTTAACCCCAGTGAAAGTAGAGAGCAGACCTAGGTCATTACATTGGTTCTTAATGCGCTCTTTGCATTCTTGGCAAGGTGCTAACTTGGTATGGAAGCTATGTTGGACTTCTGTGTAGTGAGTTTGAACAGCCATGTTTCATTTCCACCTGTTTTCTGAAAATCTCACACTTATGTGTTTGCGCCCTCCGATTTGGGAGCCCATGGGAATTATTTGTGCAGAGGTACAATATACATCTCTCTTTCTTAGAATTTTACTGATGCCACATTTCTTTATTGGGAGGAATTAGATGATGCAACTATTTCCAGCGTGGCAGAAATTACTCACTACTGATGGTAGCTAGTTTGAAAGGAGGCAAGCCCAAAGCAGTGAGTCAGGTGGCATCTCAGCAAGAAGCATCCTTTGTGGGTGGATACTTCCATTTCCTTTAAATCTTAAACTGCTAAATTATGTTTTTACAACACTCTAGCCCTTCTCTCCTGGCATACAGTCAGGGAATTACTCTGTTAACACAAGAAGTGTTCTAGAAAGGCTCTAAAGCTGAATTTAAATTGTCTTGAGGATGACCATTTACATGCTAAACCAACTAGTATGTCATGTTGGCATATGAACCGTGTTTCCTTTATCAGCTAAAAGTTTTTGAACAGATTGTAGGTTCCTGATTGTCCATCATAAATCAAGGTTTTATGGGATGCCATTCTAATCGAAACTCATGCTTTGTGAACTTAATGTTATCAGTTACATATCTTTGGAAATACACACCTAAACCTATGTCTTTAAAAAGACAACAGAAAATTTGTTAGTGGCTTTGTCATTTGAATGTCTTTTAGACAATTCACAAGACAAATTGGTTTAGCAGACACTTGCATACATGTAAACTGACCCTTATATTTAAAAGCTTATAGTCACCTATATATTTTTTCCTTCTTTTTCCAGTTTGCTGTTTTGTGGTTCACAAAAGGTGCCATGAATTTGTTACCTTCTCATGTCCTGGAGCAGACAAGGGACCAGACACTGATGTAAGTATATGAAATTCTGGTGTTTAAAGTGTGTTTTGATGTATTGCTCTTTTTGTAAAGTGTCATGAATTGTTCAAAGTACAAGCAGTGGCTAATATGTTATTTGAGTATGTTCTTTTCAGGATAGTGGACAGCCATAAACTAAGGAAATGAAAGAAAAATGAGGGGAAACAGTTATCAAACAGACAAAGTTAAGAAATATGTATATGCTTATTATTTTAGTGTCAAAAGCTATTGATCACATTGAATACTCATTGCTGCTCCAGTATAAAAGGTGGATGATGGATTTAAATGATGGATTTCAAGCCATGTGAAACATTATTTTAATTTCATTTTAATTCTTTATATATTTGGATTAGTTTCATTAACTAGTTTTAGGTTTCCATGTGTTACTTCCATTTTGGTTGCAAATTAAAAGCTATTTCCCATTTTTATTTTGCAATGGGAAAACAACCATTTTATTATTTCTATAGTTCTGATCCTGAAATTGACACATCACTGTGAATATTCTTGCCTGTCCTAGGAAATGGCCTAGTCCTTAGGTAACCTAAATACTTTCTTTTTAAATATGTGAATGGGTACTGATGTTTGCTGGGAAGCTGAGTAAACAGACCCAAGTGTTAATGCTATTCCTGGGCTATACGGTTTAGTACATTAGGTGCAGTAGAGGCCTGCATGTTTGATTATTCACACATCTAACAAAAATCTCAAATTGGCATGTTCAGGAAACAGTATTGCATTATGTGTTGTCGAAGGCTTTCATGGCCAGGATCAGAGGGTTGTTGTGTGTTTTCTGGGCTGTATGGCCATGTTACAGAAATATTCTCTCCTGACGTTTTGTCCACATCTATGGCAGGCATCCTCAGAGGTTGTGACTAGATAGTCATATTTAGAGGTGAAATAAATGGATTTGTCTGGAAATCAGTGGAACTAAAGGCAGGTATGATTCACTTAATTTTTAGTGATTTCTTTGGATGTGGTCTAAGCATAACAACATCTGGGTTGAACCCATGAGGTTTACTCTCAGCACTGAAAGAAAAATGTTGCAGTCATCAATAAACAATTCATTGTTTAAAGGAGTCAGCAGTGTACACCCAAAGGTTTCTCTATCCAGCCTTGACCACTCAAGAGGCTCCTTCTACTTTTTCCTCCCATTCCAGGGTAGCTCCCAGAATAGAAAAACAAAACAAAATATACATTTACTGGAACTGCATATACTCTGCTTTTGAGCTTTCTACATGCAAAAATATTAACATGAAAGAAATTAATTTTCATGCAAATATACCTAAACAAATATTACCCCTACTACCATCCCAACCAGCGGGTTAAACTGCTGAGCTGCTGAACTTGCTGACCGAAAGGTTGGCGGTTCTAATCCAGGGAGCGGGATGAGCTTTCACTGTTAGCCCCAACTTCTGCCAACCTAGCAGTTCAAAAACATGCAAATGTGAGTAGATCTGTAGGTAGTGCTCTGCTGGGAAGGTAATAGCGCTTCATGCAGTCATGCTAGACATGTTACTTTGGAGGTGTCTACGGACAATGCTGGCTCTTCAGCTTAGAAATGGAGATGAGCGCCAACCCCCAGAATCGGACACGATTAGACTTAATGTCAGGGGAAAACCTTTACCTTTATCTACCATCCCAACCTGAAGCCATTTCCATGCACAACAACCCCAAGCTGATTGTGATGACTTATGGGCCATGTAGTCCCGTTCCTAGTACTGTTGTGACAGATGAAGAGGAAAACTTGGGTTTCCCACCGTTTTTGCCAGAATTGGAGCCCTTGCAGCTGCAGGATGTTTGCCCACAAGAAGTCACACAAACAAGCCTTGAGGAGAAATCTCCCCCATTTTCTCGCCGCCTTTATTATAATCAAGATAGACACGCGCGGGAGGCTACTCGCCGAAGCGCCCGAATAGCTGCCAGACAATTAGATGATCAAGTCTGGTTCCCTTGGGAAAGTTTAAGGAGTCCTGCATCTGGACAGTTTAGGTTTCGGTTCTTGTTCCCCAGAGAAAGTCTGCTTTGGCGGGAAAACAAGATCCTATATAGATGCTTGGCCACAAGGATTCCTTGCGGAGTCAATTCGTCAGCTTCGGGAGTAGATTGTGTGTGGACTACGCTACTCCAGTTTCCAGGACCTTGCTCTCGTTTCCAGCCCTGCCTTGTTCCCCGGACCTCGCCACGGATTTCGCCACGGACCCTGTTCTTGCTCCTCGCCTCTTGTTGCCTTGAATCAAGCCTTGTTTACCAAGAATCTAGTTTGCTTCCTAGCCTTGCATTAAGCTCCATGGACTAAAGGACCTTGCCATCTCCCCTCACTTTGCTTGGCAAAGTGAGTGTTTCGGTTATTGGATTACAACTTTGGACCTTAATATTTCATATTGGACATTGTTTCCTTGGACTAATTTTGACCTTTCCTGAAAGGTCTACTTTTGAACTATTTCCTACACTTGCTTTTATTAACTTTATATATTTCCTCAATAAAGATATTAGATAGATTCTGGCCTCTGTGTATGGTTATTGGTTCTCTGCAGCCTGGGTCCAGACACTGATATATATTGCAATGCCAAAGTAGAGGTTCTGCAGATAAATAACTTTGGAAACAACTCACCAAACATTAGAGTTGATGTCATATGTTTTCCAAACAATGTGAAATGGATAAGGAGGACAATTTATATCAAGTCTGTTTCCCACTGTTTAGTAGCGGCTATTAGGGCAAAATCAGTGATGCTTGACAACTGCATCATAGGTAATTTCACCAGTAGGGAAGGGATATATAGTGTTAGAATACCTCAAAGGTGCTGGGCCACTTAACCTGCCAGTGCATCTTTCCTTTCTTATCCAAGCTATCTCTCAGAATTGTCCAAGTAAGTATAGAAATTTGGTGAAGTGATTTTCAATTCTTTCATTATAAGAAACAGTCAACAACTTTAACCCCTAATACTTGCCTAGTGGGGCGTCTGAAGTTGTCAGAGTGCAGCTCCTAATGCTGTATGGCAGAATGCTTCAGAAACTTGGAAGTATCAAAAGCAGCGTGATATAACATAAAGTTGCTGCTTTTCTAAAGACAGAAACCCCGTTGTATAATGTAAATGTCCACTTATCTCTGCACGAGCTCTGTGGATTTCCGCTATGGCTATTGCAAATCCATTTTCCCCTAGAATCACTCTTAAAAGCTCCTTTGTTTGATTGAGTTCAAATGATATTAACTTTGACAGTGTCACAGTAAATAGATCTAAAATTAAACACGCTACATTGTTTTGTTTTGTTTTTCAAAATTGTCTTCTGGCAAACAGATACAGAATACTCTTTCCAAAAGAGACAAAGATCATCTCAGTTACATTTGTCCAAGTTACAATGCCATAGAGAAGAATGGTTGGAAAAAAAAATAATTTTAGCTCATGCTACAGTTAGTAGAAAGACTTCAATTTCCTCAGCAATTAATTAGTACAGTGTTTCACTTGTGAATTGGGTCAACTGATTGCTTCCTATTGTAAAAGATGCTACGTTTTGTATAATACTCTCCTAGGAAAATGTTATTTATAATCAAGAGAGGCATTTAAAACTGATCACTTCACTGTACTTCAACATACTTCTGATGTACAAAGAGCAGAATCATTAGCCCTTTCTAAATATGTGACATCCTCATCTCTTCCCTTCCTATGGAAACTTGTATTTATATAAATATGTGCATGAAATATGAGGCTCTGTGGGAATTCTAAAACTGGGATTGTGAGCCAGACGCTGCCAGGAGGATAAATCATCGTTTCTTGTGATGTCTGAACGTAGCCGTTGCTTAAAAACATTTAAAACACTAAGTTAAATTTATTAATTTTTGTTCTCTTAAATCTTTCACTTTTGCTACTTTTGCATAAAATGTTGAAATCATAACACAAGCACACTGGAAAAGTTATTTTCATGGAATACAAATCAGGTCTTGTTTATATAGCAGCCACAAAAATGTCCCTAGGGTGTACTTTCTCCATCTCTTGCTATGTAGTAATTTTTGATGGGAATTGTAACTAATGTGCTAGACAATTCATTATATATTAGCCAGGAAAATGCAGGGAACAAAATCAACCTTTGTACATGGCATTGATTGACTTTGCAAAGGCATTTGACATAGTGAATCACAGTGCTCTCTGGACCATCCTCCAAAAAATCGGGTTCCCTTACAAATTTGTGAACATTCTGTGGCTCCTCCATGATGACATGATGGCAACAGTCTTGGACAACAATGGCTCCCAAAGTGACCCATTTAAGGTGGAATCAGGTGTCAAACAAGGATGTGTCATTGCCCCTACCTTATTTTGCATCTTCATTGCTGTGATACTTCATCTTATTGATGGGAAGCTTCTCACCAGAGTGGAAATCATCTATCGAACTGATTCTAAACTATTTAACCTCAGCAGACTGAAAGCCAAAACCAAGATCACAACATCTGTTATAGAACTCCAATATGCAGATGATAACATAGTCTATGTGCATTCAGAAGATTCATAAGCCACTCTAAGCACCTTTGCAGAAATATACGAGAAGCTCAGCTTCTCATTGAACATTGAGAAAACCAAAGTGCTCTTCCAGCAGGCACCAGCCAATCCCTCTGTAATGCCAGGAATCCAGCTTAATGGTGTAACATTAGAAAATGCTGACCATTTTCGCTACCTTGGCAGCAACCTCTCCACAAAAATCAGCATTGACACTGAAATACAACACCGCCTGAGCTCTGCGAGTGCAGTATTTTTCCGAATGAAGCAGAGTATTTGAGGATCGGGACATCCGTAGGGATACTAAGGTGCTTGTTTATAAAGCTGGATTACTGCAACACACTCTACGTGGGGCTGCCTTTGAAGACGGCCCGGAAGCACCAGCTGGTGCAGCGGGCAGCAGCCAAATTAATAACGGGAGCGGCTTACAGGGAGCGTACAACCCCCCTGCTAAGCCAGCTCCACTGGCTGCCGATATGCTACCGAGCCCAATTCAAAGTGCTGGTTTTGACCTACAAAGCCCTAAACGGTTCTGGTCCTGCCTATCTATCCAAATGTATCTCCTCCTATGAGCCCGTTAGAACCTTAAGATCTTCCGGGGAGGCCCTGCTCTCGATCCCACCTGCCTCGCAGGCGCGGCTGGTGGGGACGAGGGACAGGGCCTTCTCGGTGGTGGCTCCTCGGCTGTGGAACTTCTTCCCCAGTGATATCCGGCAAACCCCATCCCTCCTGGGATTTAGAAGAAAACTAAAAACTTGGCTCTGCGCCCAGGCATTCAGCGAATAAGCTCATTGGCTGATGTAATCGGGTCGCAAATCTGTAATTGTAGCAGTATTGAATGACTGAGGATGGTGCAATATCGCTGCCTTGCAGCGTTTTAATTTTTGTATACTTTTTACTGTGTTTTAATTGTTTTGTTTTATAGTATATTTGTTGCTGGCCCTCGTGGCAGAATGTAAGCCGCTCTGAGTCCCCTCGGGGAGAAGGGCGGGGTATAAATGCATGTAATAAATAAACAAACAAACAAATAAATAAAATTCTTCTCCCAACCCTGTTATACACCTGCAAAACGTGGACGGTCTACAGACATCACATTCAACTCCATCAGCGTTGCCTCTGAAAAATCCTGTAAATTTCTTGGGAAGACAGGCGGACAAATGTCAACATGCTGGAAGAAGCAAAGACCACCAGCATTGGACTGGCCACGTTGTCTGAATGCCCGTCTCCCAAAGCAGTTACTCTACTCCTAACTCAACAACAGAAAACAGACTGTTAGTGGACAGGAAAAGAGATTTAAAGATGGGCTTAAAGCCAACCTTAAAAACTGTGGCATAGACACTGAGAACTGGGAAGCCCTGGCCCTTGAGCGCTTTAGCTGGGGGTCAGCTGTGACCAGCAGTGCTGTGAAATTTGCAGAGGCACAAATAGAGGGTGAAAGGGAGAAATGTGCCAAAAGGAAGGCATGTGAAGCCAACCCTGACCAAGACCGCCTTCCACCTGGAAACTGATACCCTCGACGTGGAAGAACATGCGGATCAAGAATAGGGCTCCAAAATAAGAATAGGGCTCTTCAAAACAACATGGAAAAGCAAGAAAGGAAACAGACTGGGAGCAACTTGATGACTTCTTAACACAAAAAATGGATACTTAAGGAGAATGGCATAACTTCAGGAACAGACTTAATCAGAAGAGATTCTTCGCTTCCAAATGAGTAAATCGTTAGAGGAGAAAGGAGAAAATACCAGAGAATGGAGAGAGCAGACTGCTGGAAAACAAGATACATGAACACTCCCCTTATGGAGTTGATCTGGAAGTAACCATCTCCCCCCCCCCCCCCCCCTTGATTCTAATCCCTCCTTTTTCCTTTCCTTTTTTCCCTTCATTTTTTTGTTTTTTTTTGTTCGTTTTGTTTTTGTCTGTTTACTTATCCTACCCTTTCTGCCAAACCCTAATGCCCCCCCATGTTATGCCTCCTTTCTTTTACTCTATTAAAAAAATCTTTCAATAAAGATTTATATATATAAGAATAGGGATCCACAGTCACCCACAGACCCACCACCGGTTTCACTCCTTTAGCATTTTAATTTGATGGTAATTTAAGTACACTCTTACTAGCCTTAAAACATTTTGCTAAAATTTTCTCCATTTGGTTTGAACTAACATGATTTTTTTTTTAAAAAAACAACAATTTTTTAAAGCTGGTGAAATACATGGATATTTGGTGTGTGTGTGTGTGTATCATAATAAAGCTGTAAATGGCATTTTGCTGCTGAACACTTATAATGAGAAAAAATTAAATCTATTTAATTGTTTTTCTTCTTCAAGATCTGATCTAGTTCTAAATTTTAGAGCATTATTTCCAAAGGTTAATATGCACCAGTGGAATATTTTATGTACTATTAGGCAGCGAGTAGGCAGAAATGTGCAACCCTTGCATCAGCCATCTTCCAAAACAGAGGCTATTTTTAAAATAATGAAAATAAAAGTTGGGAGTGAGGAACACCAGTCCAATATATATACAGCAGAGTCTCACTTATTCAACATAAATGGGCCGGCAGGACGTTGGATAAGTGAAAATGTTGGATAATAAGGAAGGATTAAGGAAATGCCTATTAAATGTCAAATTACGTTATGATTTTACAAATTAAGCTCCAAAAGATAATGTTTTAAACAAATCGATAGAAAAATCAGTTCAATACATTGTAATGTTATGTAGTAATTACTGTATTTACAAATTTAGCACCAAAACATTGCAATGTATTGAAAATATTGACTACAAAAACATTGACTACTAAAAGGCAGACTACGTTGGATAATACAGAATGTTGGATAAGCAAAGATTGGATTAGTATATAGTACTCTACTGTATATAGAAAAATGCTGGAAAACTTTCAAGGCCAGATGAACTGTGCAAAAAGAACTTGCAAGGAGTAATCTCAGAGCCAATGTTGATAACCGTTTGCAATTATTTGGAAGAGATGAGGATTGTACAAACGAATAGCAAGCAAACATCATCATCACCATTAAAAGGGTGTGGGAGAGAACAACCAAGCCAACTATTGACCTGTCCACTTGGCATCAATACCAAGAAAATGTCATTTAAAAAATCAATCTATAAAGAGTTTGAAAAGAATGCTATTGTAACTTAGAACCAGTGTGGGCTTTTCGGAAACTAGTCATGTTATGACTTGTTTTTGAGTCATGACAAGCCATGAATAAATTTTTCTCTTTTTATACAAACCAGGCATGCCACGAAAACGCTGTGGCTAAATACAGCTTGATTTCAATAAAGCTTTTGACAATGTACCCTACAACGAGCTAGTAGAGTACAGGGAGGATTTGTACAATAGTAATGTAGAGGCAAAAAAATAAGTGAATCTAATTCAAGGTTGCGTCAACAGAAGTTCAGTGTCTCTTCAAGGGAAGTAAGAGATCTGCTCTATTCTGCTTTGGTCAGGCCTCACCTGGAATGCTGTGTGCTGCTGTAGGAACCAACATTTGAAAAGGATACTAACAAACTTGAGTGTGTCTAGAAGAGGGTAATTAAGATTCTAGAAAGTTTAGAATTTAAGTCCCATGAGAATGGGTGAGGGAGCTGTCTGTTTAGTCTGTAGAAGTGAAGATTCCGAGGCCATCCACACTACAGAATTATAGCAGTTCTATACCACTCTAACTGTCTTAGGCCCTGTTTTCACCGCCATATAATCCTGCTTAAACTGCATTATAAAGGCCAGCGTAGACTCAGGCTGAACCTACACTGACATATAAACCAGAATCCAGATTATTTGCTTTGAACTGGATATGTGTCCACACTGCCATATCATCCAGTTCAAAGCAGATAATTTGGATTTTATATGGCAGTGTAGAAGGGACCTCATATAATGCAGACTGAACTGGATTATAAGTGTCTACACTACCATATAATCCAGCTCAATGCAGTTAATTTGCATTCTGAAATTGCATTATAGTACAGTACAGATGGGGCCATAGTTCCATCCAGTGGAATCATGGATTTGTAGTTTATTGTGGCACCAGAGTCCTCTGGTGGAGGAGGGGTTTTCATGGCCAAGTGACAAGTCTCCAGAAAGCTGAAATGGAATAGTTTCAGAACTTTCTTTAAAATTAATTTTATGGAATTTCTTCTTTAGGATCATTTTGAAATGTGGTGACCTCTTTAAAATCTGGTAGCCTTACAACTGAGACAACAGCCTATCTTCAAATGTATCAAGATATAATGTCATGAATGATGAGATCTGATTTCCATGGTAGCTAGAACAATGAAATAGAAATTAGATAGCTGAACAAAAAGTGCTGTTTCTTGCAGAAAACTCTGAGCATTCATTTTCCTCCTAGATTGGTGAAAATGATGATGTTGATGATTGCTATTACTGAGACCATTAGAGAACATGTGTTGTTGTTATTTGTTCAGTCGCTCCCAACTCTTCTTGACCTCATGGGCCAGCCCATGTCAGAGCTCCCTGTCAGCCGTGGCCACCCCCAGCTCCTTCAAGGTCAAGGCAGTCCCTTCAAGGATACCATCCATCCACCTTGCCTTTGGTCGGCCCCTCTTCCTTTTTCCTTCCAATTTCCCCGCATCATTCTCTTCTCCAAGCTTTCCTGTCTTCTCATTATGTGGCCAAAGTACTTCATCTACAGAGAACATATACCCATATGCCAAAAAAAAAAATAGAACTGCAGTTAGCTGCCAGTAATATATGGGGTAGCACGCCAAAGAAATGAATATAGCCAGTGATATGTGTAGTCTTTGCATTTTCTAAATGTATTGGACTTCAGACTGCATGCATGCCTAAGCAATAAATCCCAAATTATTATTTCCTGCTGATTAGCAGCCGAAGAGAAGGCACTTTCAATGAGATTTCATTCCTTTGTATGCAACAGAAATGCAATAGAATCTCATTTAAAATAATGCTAGTAAGTGAGATTTGTCCATTAAGAATGCTGCCTCAATACAGACAACTTAAAGAATATTTTAATAAGGATAAAGTAACAGGGTACATGGAAAAAGAATCTATATGGGATAAAATAATTCAACTTGAAATGAAAGCAATTACAAAAATATTTAAAGTTTTGTTGAACTGGTTGACAGAAACTGAAGTAGTAAAAAGACTGTATGACAAAATGGAGCACTAATGTAAGTCATCCAGTTAGAATGGAAGACTGGGAAAGCAATTGGAATAAAAGATTGAAATATACCTATGCATACAGCATAAAGGAGAATTGGTACAAAAGTATGTACCATTGGTATATTACTCCACAAAAATTGGCAAGATGTTACAAAAATTTACAGGATAAGTGTCACAGACAGAACGCCACCAAATAAGGTTCAACACAGTTTATTAAAGTTACAGAACCAAAAATGCCCGTAAGAAACAAAGGGCTAGGCAAACACTTGCCTTCGATGTGAAAAGATACAAAAAAGACTTTGCTGGAACTAAAAACGGTTCAAAAGATAAACCGGATTAAACAGGAGTTTAATCCGGGTTAAATCAAAAATGCTTACTTCAGCCTGGCACTTTAGACAAACAAAAGTTGATAAACAAAGATTCAATGAAACACAAATAACTGGCAGCAGATTCCTCTCTGCTACTCAAAAGCTACGATTGAGTAACTAAGTTGTTACTCCTCCGTGCAACGAGCGAACTCCGGGTCCAAACTCATCAATCAGGGTAGCAGCGGTCAGCAGGGTCCCAATCCGGTCCAAGGTCGAAAGCCAGGTACAGACGTCTTTAGTTCACCAGTTCCACCGATAGCCACAGAAGGGATAGTCCGAGGTCGAAGTCAGTCAGTCAGTCCAGCAAGAATAGTATATGCCAAAAATTGGAAATTGAAAGAAACCCCTCGAGTAGAAGATTGGATACTAAAAATATTAGACATTATGAATATGGACAATTTAACACAACTAAATAAGAAACAAGGTGTACCAAAGATAACAGCAAACTGGACACTCCTGAAAAAATATATAAAACAAGAAAGATTGAAAACAGAAGCCTAATTGCAAGGCAAATACGAATAAATGGGTGGCTTGAAAGAAAAAACAAATCACAAATATTGATTGTTAAACCTCGATGTAAAATAACAAATTCCCCCTTTTTTTCTTTTCCCCTTTTCTTTTTTTCTCTTTCTTTCTCTCTTTTTCTTTTATCTCCTTGGAAAACTTTAGTAAAATTATTTTTTTTTAAAAAAAAGAATGCTGCCTCAAAAACATCAGGTTTAGCAGGAAGCTTTCAAAAATCTGTTGAAATTTAGCTGTAACCTCAAGCTTGTGCGAACAGACTTTAAATGGTTAAAAGAATCAACAGGCAATAAGAATTCATACACAGCTTACATTTGTTGAGGCATTTTTAAAAAATAAATAAATTAGTTTTATCTCAGACACTGGGAATATATACCATATTAAAGTCAGAAACCTTTCCTGAACTGTCCTTAATATTAATGGAACAATCTGGTATCCGTGCAGTAATCCCCTCCATCTGTCTTCAGAAATAGGCTGAAGCCTTAAAAGAGCCTTCTGCTTCGATAGCAACAATCTTTGCCTTACAATGAGTAGACTAAGCCTATGTTACCCTTGAGAATTCATCCTGTAGATTTAAAAAATGCTGCTTTTCAGATTCTTTTAATGACACAAACTATAAATTACGCAGCAAATACTCCCCCCCCCCCATCAATGGTCTTTCAGGTTTGAAAGACTTCTTATGTTTCTTTGAAGGTCACCCCAAATTTTGGATGAAGAATGAGACTTTTAAAATACTTTGCTCTTTTGAACTTGATTCCAAATCTTGATTAAAGAAAGCCAGAGGGCATTAAATTCAGCCGGTTTGGACTGAAATGAGTTGACATTTCCCTATCAGATTTGCAGATATAAGTGTAGAACTGATATCCATTTTAAATTGAAGCTTAATGCAGTTTCCACGAAGACACTGCATAAATCTGAACATGACTTAAAACATTGCAGCTTTATTCTCTTTCTATAACTAAGCTTCAGAAGCAAAGCTCTCTGCTGCCTTACAATGCTAGATAGGATACTTTGTCAGCCAATTGATTTTGGGATTTTCACTCTTTGAATAGCCAGTTAACTCCTTCAAGTGAATATCCTCACAAACTCAAAAGGATAAATGTCTGTTAGCATTATACATTCCCACTAGTGCCTGGTTTTATTTGTCCTATAAAGCTGGTCATGTGCAATTTTCACAGAAAACTATTATTCCAACTATAAATGTTATACAGTGATTTAACTTTCTATTTGTTAATTTAAATAGATAACTTCAGTTTTTATTTATTCTGGCTGCTTTAACAAAGATATCTAAAAAAAATAATAAGGGCAAATCCAGTTAAAATAGGGTTGTTGTATGTTTTCCGGGCTGTAAGGCTATCTTCCAGAAGTATTCTCTTCTGATGTTTCGCCCCATACCTCACAACCTCTGAGGATGCCTGCCATAGATGTGGACAAAACATCAGGAGAGAATACTTCTGGAACATTGTGATGCCTCATGGGCCTTGTAGTCCTGTTCCTGGTACTATCGTGGCAGATGAAGATGAAAACATGGGGTTTTCGCCGGTTCAACAAGAGCCGGAGTCCCTTCACCTGCCGGATGTTGATGTTTGCCCACAAGAATTCAGTAAACCAGGCCTTGGGAGGTACTCCCCTCCATTTCCCAGGAAGGAATCTTATTCTAGAGACAGAGGAGTTAGAGAAGCTAATCGGAGAAGTTTAAGAATCGCGGCCAAACAACTGGCTGATTAGGTCTGCTTCCCTTGGGAAATTCTAAGGAGTAATGCATCTGGACAGAGTGGGTTTCGCTTCTCGTTCTCTAGGGAAAGAGATTGTTGGCGGGAAAACGAGACCCAATATAGGTGTTTGGCGCGAGAGATTCTTTGCGGAGTCAATTGATCAGCTTCAGGAGAGAGATCGTGTGTGGACTTCGTAACCCCAGTTCCTTGTTTCCCGGATCAAGTTTTCGAGCCTTGCCTTGTCTTGCAGTTTAACCACGGGCCCTGCTCCACGCTTCACGTTTTGCCTTGTTTCTAGTCACGGACCTAGTCAAGAATCAAGTTTATTTCCAGCCTTGTTGTCAAGCTTCATTGGACTTCTAAGACTCTGACATTTCCCGACACTATTGCTTGGCAAGAGTGTGTGTTTCGGTCAAGTGGATTAAAACTTTGAACTCTAATATCATTTATTGAACAATACATTTTTGGACTATATTTGACCTCTTTTGAAAGGTCTGTTTCTGAACTATATTCTTCACTTGTTTTTATTGCTTTTATATATTTCTTTAATAAAGATATTAGATAGAGACTGGCCTCCGTGTAAGGTTATTGGTGCCCAGCAGCCAGGGTTCTGACAAACATGGCCATACAGCCCGGAAAACATACAACAACCCGGTGATCCTGGCCATGAAAGCCTTCAACAACACCCAGTTAAAATAATGTATTTATCGTGTCAGAAGTGAATTGAGGATACAGTTTTAATGCATTTACAAACAAAAAGTTAAAAACTTGGCATTATACTAGATTTTCTTTGACCAGAAGCTGGCCACTTGGCATGCCTCTGGTGTCACTGTGAGAAGGTTCTCCATCATGCATGTGGCATGGGGCAGACCACATTGTAGTAAATTGTCTGTGGTTTACTCGTCTCCACACTCGCATGTCATGGACTCCACTTTGTAGTCCTATTTCTTAAGGTTAGCTCTGCACCTCGTGGTGCTAGAGTGCAGCCTGTTCAGTGCCTTTCAAGTTTCCCAGTCTTCTGTGTGCCCAGGAGGGAGTTTCTCATCTAGTATTAGCCATGGATTGAGGTTCTGGGTTTTAGCCTGCCACTTTTGGACTCTTGCTTGCTGAGGTGTTCCTGCCATAATCTCTGTAGATCTTAGGAAGCTGTTTCTTGATTTAAGGCATTGGCATGCTGACTAATAACCGAACAGAGGATGGCCGGAGATGTCACTGCCTTGGTCCTTTCATTACAGGCTACTACTTCCCAACAGGTGATATAATACTGGCTAAACAGTGTAATTTCTCCAGTTGTGTTGGACGTAGACATCCTGTGATAATGCAGCATTTCTCATTAAGGGCCACATCCCCTGTTTTAACGTGGTGAGATGTATTCCACACTGGGCATGCATATTCAGCTAAAACAATTAAAATAGCATTTTAACATACTATGTGTATACAATGTTAGTGTGCCCAATCAGGCTTTGGACTGGCCACCTTTCGGTTGGTAGATCTTATTTATTACTGCTGGTCATTTGCCAGCTGGGCTAAAACCCAGCTCCTCTAGGTAGGAATAGAGCCCTCTAGGCCAGCCATCTAGGTAGGAAAAGAGCCCTTGAAAAACAGTGCTTCCAATGCAGACTGTCAACCCAGAAGGATTCTGTGGTAGATGGTACCAAAAACTAACAGAAAGGTCAAAGAACATAAAAAAGCTGTAACCCACCTGTCTCTTCTCTGTCTGTGGTCATTCATTCATTCCAAAAGGTGACCAAGACCGTTACTTCCAACACTGTTTTAAAAAAAAAAACTAGAGAGAACAGGGGGAAACAAGTTCCCATCACTGGCATTCAGTTGACTCCTTACTTATGTCCCAAGCATTTTCAAACATGTCTTTTGCCCAATCTTTGTCTTTCAGTTATTCTTTCTCTGTGCTTGTTGGAAAGCTTTCCTCATCATTCCTGTTTTAATGGTTCCTGACAAACATTATAGCTGATCCAAAATTTCTGATTTAAATTGACTGAAATAAGCCATCACAGATGAGAGAGAAAATGCATTTAAAAGCACTTTCATACAAGTCCCATTCTTATAATACTATTAAACCTAATTCATTGACTTTAGAATGACAACTTCCTGTACTTGGATACAGGTCTTGATGGTATCTTGAATTCAAGTTCAGTAGCTTCTAAATAGTTTGGTAGGGTTGCCAGATTTAAAACTGAATACTTTACGCCCACTCACTGTTGTTTTATTATGCTTTAGACTAATTAAAATAGGATAAGAGAGGGAAAAGCAAAATAGATTTCAAGTACGTGGGGATTTCATAAAGCTTTTTATAAAAACAGATAGCTCTGTCCTGTTCCTGTTGCGTGCCAGAATTGTGTGGCTCAAATATTTATGATTTAATTTCACTTCCCCACCTCCCTTCCAGGAAGCAACAGTAATTTAGGATAATCCCAGATTGAAATGTGATTGAAAGGTTTGATCTGTTAAATTGAAGTGCAGACCTTTTCTATTGGCCTTTGAAAATTATGAGTTACACTTCTGGATGCATTTCCTCCCTCCTTATTTAAATGACACTTTATAACATTAGAGTAGGAAGGGGCAACTAAAAAGTGTTCAAAAAATTGTAATCTCACCAAGCGGAGGAAACTTTTCAAATTTGTCAGTCTTGTGAACAAGAACAAAATAAGCAAAGTTGTATCTCTCAATGGTTCTCACCTTTTGCTTTCCTTTTTGCTATGACGAGTTCTTATAGGAAACAAGGAAGTAATTGCCTGCCTTCTCATGGTCTTTCCATAGAAAGGCATAACAGGGTGGATTTTGCTTTTCTTACTATTCAATCAAGGACTATATGTTATGAGTAAGGTGACTCAGTAGTAGCTGCGGCCAAGGTCACCAGATGAATTTACCTTCTCTGTGTTCACTAAACGTATGAACGACTGCTTTTGGAGCAGGCTATGGGTTGCCTGCTCCTAAATACGGTTTAATCCAATGTAGCAAGTCCAGTGATTCTTAGTAATTTCATAAAATTTATTTGGGAGATGTCTTCCACTTGAACATGAGAATTTGATCAAGCCCAACCTGAACACATAAAATTTGCAGCAGATGTGGTCCATGCCAGTTTGTGAGTCCCAATGTAATATTCATTATCTGCTATCATGTTTAAAAATCCATCATGGTAATAAGAATTTGGATTTCAGTGTACCAGTTTTTTTTTTTTTTTTAAAAAAAGCCTAAATCTCTAAAACACATTTCATTTGTGTGTGTGTGTGTCAATCTGATAATTGTACTACATATTTTTGGTGGAGTGGAGGGTGAGTCAGAGGAAATATTTGGCATGCATTTGCTTATTTAAATATTCAGATTAGAGAATAATCTTTCAACAAAACTAGGAATTAAGGAAGTATAATAACATGTTTATCCACGTTAAGCTTTCAGTGAGGGTACACTGAGTTGGTTATTTTTAATTAATTCTTATTGAAGCATCAATTTGAATTAGTTGTATTTAATCTAACTCTCCTTTCTATAAAGGTAATAGCTACAACTTTATCTAATCTGTATCATTAATATTGGATTTCCCCAAAGACCTAAGAGATCAGTTGATACTTTGCAGATTGCAGTATGATGCAAAAAGCAGCATTGCCACATTTGTTTGAGAAATGTCTTTCTACATATGTCTGAAACCTGTTTGTCCATGTTCAGGAAATTTGCCCTTCTGTGTGCAAATGAATGATGGGACCCCATATTTCTTATGTGGTTCTGACACTTTTTCAAACACACCGACCCCAGTGTAATTAGAATCCAATTGATAAAAACAGGCTAAACCCCTGGTTAAACAAATGTATGAGGTTTGGGAGAAGCTGTGCAAGCAGGTATCTGATACCCTCCTATGCAAAACTTCTGGAACAGCAAATGGGTGGGAGCCTTTGGGCATAGCTCCATTTTCCTAGTAATTACTACAGAGATGCACACAGTACATAGGCAGCGGATTGTGCATTTATAGTTGCCAACATTAATAACAGATGAATTGGAAGGTCATCAACAAAAACACTTTCATGGAAACATTATTTATTATTATTTGCAGTATTTATATACTGCCCTTCTCAACCCCTAAGGGGACTCAGGGCAGTTCACAGTGTTAGCAACAATTCAATGCCCTTGATAAAAAACAGTACAAAACATTGAAGCTGCCCCTCTCCTAATAAAACATTAAACATTATTAAACAAATCACATAAAATAACATAATATATCACACAAAGACATACCATTGTACAGTTAACCCTCCATATTCATTGGATTATGGATTGTTGAATCCCTTCAAGAGAGAGAAAAGCACCTTAAATGTATATTTAAATGTATAATTATGTATATTTTTAATGTGTACTCATAATTCTATTGTAATTTTTAATCTCGATGGATTTTTAAATCTGATGTAAACTGTTTTTTGATGTGTCTGTTTGTATTGTAAGCCACCCTGAGTCCCCTGAAGGGCGGGGTAGAAGTGATGTAATAAATACAATAAATAAAACTGCAAATAAACAAAATATTATTTTTTTTACCTGGGAGAATACCATTATATAGGAATCTCTACGTCCACCAGCACAAATGTCTGCTAGAAGTTGACTATAAAAATCACACTGGAGAGCCTAAAAATGCCTAACAAATTCTCCAGGTGCTCTAGAACTCAGACACTGCAGTTAAGAATATTGGACGCCAGCTGGTTTGAGTGGAAACCTGTGGCTATGCTGAAGATTATACCAGAAATGCCGCTGAGTTCAAAATATTCAGATTAATAATGGAGATGTCTGCAGAAACTTCCCATTCTAATCTACATGGTGTTTCCTAATCTGGGGTTGTTGTATGTCTTTCGGGCTGTGTGGCCATGTTCCAGAAGTATTCTCTCCTGATGTTTCGCCCACATCTACGGCAGGCATCCTCAGAGGTTGTGAGGTATGGATAAACTAAGTAAGGAAAGGAAAGAATATATATCTGTGTCGAGTCCAGGGTGTGGCAAGAGTCCTTTGTCACTGGGAAGCCAGCATTAATGTTTCAGTTAATCACCCTAATTAGCATTGGAAAGGTTTTTGTCTCTTGCCTGGGGGCATCCTTTGTTCAGTCATTAGCTGCCCTCTGCCCTCAGGGTGTTGGTTCCCATCTACTGTTTTGATTTTAGAGTTTTTTTAATACTGGTAGCCAGATTTTGTTCATTTTCATGGTTTCTTCCTTTCTGTTGAAGTTGTCCACATGCTTGTGAATTTCAATGGCTTCTCTGTATAGTCTGACATGATAGTTGTTGGAATGGTCCAGCATTTCTGTGTTCTCAAATAATATCCTGTGTCCAGGCTGGTTCATCAAGTGCTCTGCTATGGCTGATTTCTCTGGTTGAATTAGTCTGCAGTGCCTTTCATGTTCTTTGACTCTTGTTTGGGCGCTGCGTTTGGTGGTCCCTATGTAGACTTGTCCACAGCTGCATGGTATCCGGTAGACTCCTGCAGAGGAGAGAGGAGAGTTGGACAACTTCAACAGAAAGGAAGAAACCATGAAAATGAGAAGTTGACTGCAGAGTCATGCTGGAGAACCTAGAGATTTGTAGAGAGAATATATTAATCAAATTTGTGAACAATCAAATCCACAAGAGTGACACACACACAGGTGGAAGGGGTTCTTATAATTGGTTATTTAGTTCTTATTTCTTCTTAAAAGATTGTAACATCATAAATGTGGCACAGAATAAGTAAAATAGTTTGATGCTTTGGTCTTATACATTTTCAAATAAAGGTCAACAAAAACAATTTTGCAAAAATAGATTTTGGCTGAAGATGAACAGCATCATTTGCGAAAGATTGCTAGAAGTGCCAGAACTGTAATTAACGCCAGATGTGGTTACAATTATATGGGACTTTGAGTTGCTGGCAGCTGCTATGGATGTCGCAGATCTAGTCAGTGAGTTTGAATCTATGTGTCTATGTGGGAATAAAAGATGTCCCTTAGCAAACCTAGATACTTATAAAATGTGAGCTTCTTTTGCCGTCTTTGTTTTGGTATAGAGTAAAGCATAACAAACTGAATTATAATAGTATAAATAGAAGGCAATGCAATTACCTGTACTAATGTGGGGAATATATTCATAGTTTTTGCACTATGTTTTGGAACCCAAGAACTCAGTTTTTGGAACAGTGATGAGTGTATCCCACAACAGTCTGTTTTAAGTGGGCTGACCATATCTTTGGGTACTCATTTTAATGCTGTGTGCGCATTTTAATTATGTTAACATTTTAAGAATCTCAGCCCATTGCATTTTTTATTCACCTCTGAACTACCTTTGATCAGCTTTGTACACTGGGCCTTCTGAATCCATGGAGTGAGTCTGTATCAATGGATTGAACCATCTATGGTTTGAAAATATCTCCCCCCCCCCCCCTCGAAAAAGAATCCCAAAAGCAGACCTTGAATTTCATGTGTATATATGTGTATGTGTGTGTGTATACACATACACACACATACATATATACATACATACATACAGTGTGGAAAAAGTATTTAGTCAGATACCAATTGTACAAGCTCTCCCACTTAAAAAGGGGAGAATTGATATCATAGGTAGACCTCAACTATGAAAGACAACATGAGAAAACACATCCAGAACATCACATTGTCTGATTTTTCATGAATTTATTTGCAAATTATATTTTCTTGTTTTTAAGTAGTTTGAATTTCCAAGATCATAAACACGCATAAGTTTTGACACACACACATAATAACAAATTGGTGACATCATACTTGGCTTAAATGGGATATCTAACCAATACTGTCATCCT
Organism: Anolis carolinensis; assembly: GCF_035594765.1. NCBI lineage: Eukaryota > Metazoa > Chordata > Lepidosauria > Squamata > Anolidae > Anolis > Anolis carolinensis. The sequence goes on along the minus strand of NC_085842.1, from coordinate 176,385,555 downwards.
GATTAACATTGTTTTCTTGTGTCCAACCATAAGGTGCAAGATATTTAGCAAAAATGTGTATGATTCAGCCAGTATCTCATATGTATAACTATACTCCAGTACTGAAGTTAAAAGAAGCTTGTTTCAAAGGCTGTTTAATGCTCAAGGTAGGCAAAGCTGCATGCTCCTTTCTATTAGCAGTAAAGACTCCCTTATATCTCTCTAAAATCTTTGCTTGTGTCGTGCTGCTGTTGCCAAGGAAACCCATCCTCTTGCAAGCTCTGTTACTCCATGTATAACAGGCTTCCTGAGATGGTCATATCTTTCAATTTTTACTACTGACAACAGATTTCCCATAAAGATCCCCCCCATCTAAACCTTTTGACTAATATTTTATTATTAACAGATATATTGTAATGACTTCATCACCTACATCTGTAATGACTACAAATTAAAACACTTCCAAAGGTATAATTTCAAAATACCTGTGGTTAATGTGAGTTGAACTCTTAAAAGTAACTGGGGCAGGTTACAGGGAGCATATATAACCCTCTTGCTGAAAAAAGCTCCACTAGCTGCCAATTCTGTTCCTACATGACTAAGGCCTCTTCCACACTGCCCCTATATCCCAGGATTTGATCCCAGGTTATTTGCTTATCCGAGATTATCTGGAAGTGGAGACTCATATAATCCAGTTAAGCAGATAATCTGGGATCAGATCTTGGGATATAGAGCAGTGTAGAAGGAGCCAAAGGTCATATTATGGATTTGTCTACACCAGCCCTTTACCCTGAAGTGGATCAGAAACTGAATCTGGATGTCTAGATCATGTCCAGGGGCTCCTAGTTCTTACCGTGGTTGAGACATTTTAATCCGGCATTAAGCAAAGTTGGGGAATGTTTCAGAATGAGTGTGGACAGGAGACCACCTCCAAAGTGAAGCGGTTTGCTTTCTATCTATACAGGCCATTGCTGCCTTTCCCTGTCATTTAAATGGAAATTGTATATATTTTTCACTACAGTAGGGAAGACAGTGGCCAGTCCTGTTTGTTCCTGCTCAACTGGATATGCAAGTACCTTCTGCTGGTGGGAAGCTCCAGGGCCTCTTCTTATGTCCTTTAACTTTAAACTGAATTTGAACTGTACAATTCTTGAAAGAGCCCAAGTGTCAGCCAGCATAACACATGGCAAGTAATTGTGAGAGTTGTACTCCTGGAGAGCTAGTTTTTCAACCCTAGAAGCAGAGGAGTCTTTCAAATACAAGATGGTCCTCTGAAAGCTCTTCAAAATGAGGACTGCCCTCATAAAGTAGAACACATGTCCCTACAACCATTTTATGGTTCTTCATCTCTTCCACACCTCCAGCAACCAGAGTGATGATGCCCAGGACCATTTTTCAAAATATGGAATATGCCCACAGACCCTTAAAAGTCTGGCAGGCCCTTAACAGAGGATAATATTTCATCCAATTCTAGGAAGAGACAGATAACCATTTTCTATAGCACTGTATAAACCAATGTTACTTACATTTTTGTTCAAGGAAAGCTCTTAAATGTTGAGAAAAATAGCTTGTTAATCCTACAATTTATAGTCCAGGTATCTTCGCACCTCCTGTGGATCGCAGGTATCACATACACTGAACTATGAACCTTTGCTCTCTGAGTGATCATCTGTCCAAGGTGGCCTCAATGTTTGCCTCGCCCTGGAGGCAAGACCAATAAATGCCTGCCCTTGAATTATTTTCTTCCGCACATTTTAAGGTGAATGATACATCATTTTACTTTAACAGTTACTATATGGCCTTTCAAGGAATCAGGCTACCCAAGGCAGTTCACAAGTAAAAAACATACAATAATGAAAAGCAATTCAGATACAGAAAACACCATTATAAGTTCGCTCTTTGGGTTGCCATAAGCTGGAAACAACTTGAAGACATAAAACACAAATTAGAAAAGCCATGCATGTGCAAGCATTAGGGGTACCAATGACGCAGGTTTTATTCAGGTCCAAAGACAAACCTTGCAGGCATGTAATCTTCAGCTCACAGGGTTATATTCTGATTTTAGGCTGGGATAAGCACAGAGTTGCTTCATTTCAAGCCAAACTACAATGAACTACCTCTAATAATTGCCTTCAATACAGGTAAAGGAGAAAATTAAGTTAGCAGAGGTAGGACTCTTCTTTTGAACATTTGTTTTGCTTTTTTAGTTTGGATGTTTAGCCTTTTCCCTAGGAGGGCTTCTAATTATGCCAACACCCTAAGATCCTGTAACATTTAGAATTTATCCACTCATCTGCATTAGTTGCTGTTTTCTTCCCTTGGGAAAGGGGCTCTTTAGAACTCAGTTTGTGTTTTCCTGTCATTTGGATTAATTAATATTTATAATGTGTTCATCCTGTATTATACACGAACAATTGGTATGTGTATGTTCTTTGGTCTTAAATTGTGGGATTTGTGTGTGAGAGAAAGCTCTTTTTCTTGGACATAGAACTATTGTTGCAAGATACTAACCATTAATAGTTATAATATTTGTTGCATGATTGAAGCTGATATTTTATTTTACTGAGGATTTCATAAAGGTCATACCATAGCTCCAGGAAGCATTCATTATACCTTCAAACACGCATTCTGGACTTTAAGAGAGCTGACTTCCAAAAAATGAAGGAATTACTGAGCGGCATTCCATGGACGTCGATATTAAAAAACAAGGGAGTTAAGGATGGATGGGAGTTTTTCAAAAGTGAAATACTCAAGGCGCAAATGCAAACAGTGCCAACAAAGAAGAAAAATAAGACAAGTGCAAAGAAGCCAGAATGGATGTCCAAAGAACTTCTAACTGAGCTAAAGCTCAAAAGTGACATGCACAAGAAGTGGAAAAGGGGAGAAATCACCAAAGAAGAATTCAAACGTATAGCCAACACCTGTAGGGAAAAGGTTCGCAAGGCTAAAGCGCAAAATGAGCTCAGGCTTGCCAGGGACATAAAAAACAACAAAAAAGGCTTTTTTGCTTACGTTGGTAGAAAAAAGAAGAAAAAGGAGGCGATAGGGCCATTGCAAGGAGAAGATGGGGTGATGGCGACAGGGGACAGGGAAAATGCCTTCTTTGCCTCGGTCTTCTCAGAAAAAGAAAGCCATCTTCAACCTCAGCAACACGGAATGGACGAAGGATTGGGGGAAATCCAACCCCAAATAGGGAAACAAGTTGTCCAGGAACACCTGGCAACTCTAAACGAATTCAAGTCCCCAGGGCCAGATCAGCTACACCCAAGAGTACTGAAGGAACTAGCGGAAGTTATTTCAGAACCACTGGCAATTATCTTCGAGAGTTCTTGGAGAACGGGAGAAGTCCCAGCAGATTGGAGGAGGGCGAATGTGGTCCCTATCTTCAAGAAGGGAAAAAAGAACGACCCAAACAATTACCGTCCGGTCAGCCTCACATCAATACCAGGCAAAATTCTGGAAAAGATCATTAAGGAAGTGGTCTGCGAACACTTAGAAACAAATGCGGTCATTGCTAATAGTCAACACGGATTTACCAAAAACAAGTCATGCCAGACTAATCTGATCTCTTTTTTCGATAGAGTTACGAGTTGGGTCGATACAGGGAATGCTGTGGATGTAGCGTACCTGGATTTCAGTAAGGCCTTCGACAAAGTCCCCCACGACCTTCTGGCAAACAAACTAGTAAAATGTGGGCTAGACAAAACTACGGTTAGGTGGATCTGTAATTGGCTAAGCGAACGAACCCAAAGGGTGCTCACCAATGCGTCGTCTTCATCATGGAAAGAAGTGACAAGTGGAGTGCCGCAGGGCTCCGTCCTGGGCCCGGTTCTGTTCAACATCTTTATTAACGACTTAGACGAAGGGTTAGAAGGCACGATCATCAAGTTTGCAGACAACACAAAACTGGGAGGGATTCTATGATTCTCCCATTTTCCTTCATGACCAAAGTCACTATTAGAAGTGTAGCATACCCGATTTAAGACTGTCTCTCTATCTGGAAGTTGTCATGCATTATTATTATTATTAATTATTTATTTACTACATTTATATGCCGCTCTTCTCACCCTGAAGGGGACTCAGAGCGGCTTACAAATCAAATGTACATACAATATATTATTAGCATAGCACAATATAAGCATTAAATTACCATATTGTACTATATAATTTTATGGTAATATTATTAGTAATATTACATTTAATATATAATATATAATTAATATTATATTGTATTATTAATTAGTATAAAATTGTGCTTCATTAAGCATTATGAAGACTACTAGTGCCAAATCTAAAGTGAAGCCTTTTAAAAAATATGTGGTAGATAAACCCAAAGATTCTGACAGTGATGCACCTTTTTACCAAGTTTTTTTAAACCTGACAAGCCTCCTCCTTTTCCTCCTTCCCCTTGCTCCATTTTTCCTCTATGTTGTCTATCTAGCCAGAAGGTTATTGGCATTTGCTTTGGGATGGTGGTAAAAGAGGGCTTTTGTGTTAGGTTACAGCAGCATGTCTATGGTAAACAAGGCAATAAAGTTTGAGGTGAGGAAAGGATGTGTTATGTTATCCTACTGCAGTTTGTTCCTATTTACAACAAACAAGGGAAACCGCTGCCTTCAAAATCCTGTACTGAGTATGTGCGGATAAAAAAGCAGAAAAAAGGGAAAGTCTGCCTCACTAGCTACACTAGCATGTTAAAGACCATGCTATAAGTTTGGCCAAAAGGAAATCATAAGAAAATGGAGGCTGGTGAATTAGTATACGTTTTATTGATTAGCCTATTGGCCATATCAAAACATTGAGGCTGGTGAATTAAGTCACCTCTGGATGAATTGTAGAAGAGGCCTTCAAGTGGCCTCTTAAATAGGACTTCGTAAACTTTTTCCACTCATAACCCTTTTCCACCCGAGAAATTTGTATGTGACCCTGGGTGTAAAGGTATATAAAATAGGTGGAAAATCTGATAACAAATCAGAATTTGCAAGACTTACTAAACAGGCAGATTTTCCTTTTTGTGAAGTACAGCTGAAGCATTTTCTGCAGATTCCACTGTAAATGCTGAATGTCAGTGCTAATAGATTGGTGTAAATGGGTCACATTCAGAAACCTTTCAGCGTTGCCAAATTTTTCATGACCCCAGCATTGAGTTAGGGGGACCTCATTTAGTCAGGACCCACCGTTTAAGAAGCAGAGCTCTAGAAGGTTCAGTATGGTTTTGTTTAATTATTCAAAGTTTACCAGATCTGTTTGTTTCATTTCACATGTGCCTATTGTTGTTATTGCATAAATGGTTTACAGGGTGTTGTTGACTGGCTCTTTTTATGATATAGGAATCTATCCTTTTTCTTTCCATGTTTTTTCTTTCTCTGGCTCCAAATTTTCTGTTAAAGAAATAATATCCAGGAATGACATCTACTTTGTTAACTAAGGTTATACCTGCATGCTTTTCAAAATGTCTGTATACATAGAAAGGGGATGAAAGGTTCAATTGACTTGAGAAGCTGTAGTGGAAGCTGCCTGATGCAAAGTCAGATCATTTGTTTATCTGTCTTTGTGTTGCTTTTGCTGTGATTGGCAGCAGGTCTCCAGGGCTTCCTAGCTGCCTGTTTCTGGAGATGTCATGTATTAAACTTGAGACCTTCTGCAGTGAAAGCATGTGCTCTGTCACTAAGCTGTAGCTCCATATAGATAACAATATAGATAGCAGTGGATTATGGCTTTGAGGGGTATCTTTTTTTTGTAAGTTGTCTCACTGAAGCCAATTAATATTTAACCTTTTTTGGCTTAGTGACTTTAAAAATGGAATTGGAGAACAAAGTGAGATATATAAACTGTTTAAAAGCCCTCACTGTATCATTAATAAGACAAATTAAATTCATTGCCTTGCATTCATAAACAAAAGAGAGAGTCAGAGAGCAGATACACAACTAAATCAACCTGATCTATTTTTTTCTAAATGTTGACACCATTTTTAATATCAGTGGTAACCTGTTGTCTGCCTTGCATAAAACTGTCTCTCGGTCTTGGAACCATAGCTTAATTTGGATCTGTACACGAATCAAAGTTTTATATGAAGGATACGAATACCCTGATAAAGTAACTCGAGATAAAAGGAACAATAGGCTTGATTATGCTCTTTATTTTAAATCCTGGAAATGGAAAATATCCTTCAGAAAAAAGGAAAAGTAGCCATATAATCACTTATAAAGCACCTGCATCAAACTGAATTATCATTCATATAGTTGCTTTTACAACATCAAGCAAGGCAGAGAAGGCAGCTGTAAAAGCACTTATGAGTCATCTAGGGATTTCCTTAAGAATGATGGTTGGACTTCAGCCAACAATAATCCTCAAGATTAAAAGCAAGCCAAGATAGCATCTATTTCCTCCATTTCACCATTTCCTGCACTTTACTTCAGTGATTCCCAAACTTGAATTCCCAGACTTTAGCTCCCAGAAATCACATCCAGAATTGGCCAATGTCCAGGAACCTGAGAGCTGCAATATAATAATAATAATAATAATAATAATAATAATAATAATAATAATAATAATAATAATACCCCGCTTTATATCTCCAAAGGAGATTTATAGTGGCTTAACATAAAAACATTAGCATACAATTTAAAATACAATTAGCATACAATTTAAAATATACAAATATGCAAACATTAAAACAGAATTCAATACAATATAAACAGCATTAAAATGCACAGTTAAAAACTATTAAAACATATTCCGTTAAAAATCACAATACCCCCCTGAATTGATCTTATTTGGGGACCCACAACTAGGAAGCATTATTCTGTGTGTATATATGAAATGTGTATAATCAGCTTTCCACATTCATCAGAGCACAGGATTCCTGTGAAAGTGGGAAATCTGCAAATAATAAAACCATACACAAATTTTTTAAACTGAGAGATCAGAGATCTCTAGAATCTCTGGGTCGTCAAACATAACGCAATGGCCAACGTCCACCAGATCAAGATGTACAGCCTCCAAATACTTAGAGAAGTGTTTTCTCTAAGAATATCTAAGTCCTCCAGTGCAACTCTGTGATCAACATATTGTGTATATTGGCTATATAGTTATGTTGTAAGACTTAGATGGTGCTAGAGGAAACATATTAATCTAATCAATATATAATTAAATCCACAAAAGCTAAGCCCACAAATATGGAGGGCTGACTGAACTTTATTATGAAAATACCTATCTCTATGTTAGCCACACATTTTGGAATAAAATGGTAAAACTAGATGGATGGGGAAGGAGGAGGATATTGACTACAATAACAACTATAGGCAAACAAAACATAAGCATTATCCATGCCTGGATTGGTCTGTTAATGTCCAGATTAGGGGCCTGAAACTGCAGCTTGAAAATGAATTAAATGAAGGCTTGGAGCTGTATTTTGTCTCCATTTGGCTGAGAAACTCAGTCTCAGACGTGAGGGCTGGCCACATTGTTATCCTTCCTGACCCCTCATTCCTTCAAGAAAAGACCGAAAAACGTGCCTTGCCATTCTTGCAGGTCCATACTTCCTCATTCTGGTGTCATTAGGAAGCAACTGATCTTTGCAGGAATTGGAGGGAAGGAAGGACTGCCTCAGCCTGAAGAATGCAGGATGACTGTGTGGGTGCCATCTGGGACCACATATGGCGATCCCAGACACCAGTTTCCACTGCCACCACACCACACCTGCAAAAATTCAAATTTTCCTGGAAGATCTGGTTCTTTCATAGTTTTTTTAAAATCTAGGGTCAAGCCAGAATAAAAGGCTTACCCTGGGTTGAAACGTACATGCTACAATGCATTATATGGCAATGTAGTTGGGGCCTCAGTCTTCCATTGGTTCATAGATTGCATAAAGAGACAAGAATTTTGAGAAATCGAGTGGGAAAAGGATCTTGTTTATCATGTTCCCTGTTCATGGGGGATAAAGAAGAAGAAAACCTCCTCGCTCCCCCCCCCCCTTTCTCCCTGTCGTTTGGCAAAGAAGTGGTTTGACATTCATAGAATCACAGAATTGGAAGAGACCACACGGGTCATCCACTCTATCCCCTGCCTTCTAGGAAAAGCACAATCACAGTATTCCTGACAGATGATCATCCAGGGCATAACTTAAACCTGTACTGAAGTGGGTTTTAAAAAGTTCACCCCCCCCCCCAAAAAAACCTGGACTTTTTCAGGGTGTGAGGGGTCTAAATGCCATCCTGGTAACTAAAGGGATGCCATTATGGTGGTTCTTCCTTCCTCCAAGTGTGTAGAAATGACGTGCCAAGAGAAGAGGGGAGGAAGTCTTCTAGCATGTCATTTCTATACGGCAGGAGTACAGAAAGACCACCATAATATTGACTCAGTAAGTTTACTTTTTTAAAAATTAAGCTTGTTTTGGGGACTTGGGGGGAGGGAGTGGGTGCTCTCTCAGTTTTCTGGGCTCATGGAGCCCAAAAAACCAAGATGGCTATGTGGATTGGGCCTGGGGATTGTGTGATGTTGTCACCGGGCCCAATCCTCACAGGGGCCACACCTGGTATGGTCCGGATCTTACCTATGATTAGAGTCTTATCAGGTGTCTAATTAATTCAGAAGGAAACCCTGCTTTGTTCCTAATTAATTCGCTTTTACCTGAGGCATCATTTGGACGGGCCCCCAGCCTCTGTTTAAAAGCCTCCAAAGAAGGATCCTCCACTACACTCCAAGGCAGAGAGTTCCACTGTTCAACAGCTCTTATGGTCAGGAAGTTCTTCCTAATGTTCAAGTGGAATATCCTTTCTTGTAATTTGAACCCATTGTTCCATTGAGTTCTAGTTTCCAGGACAGCAGAAAAACAATACTATATTTTTTGGAGTAACAACATCATGTTGTCAGTTTTTTTTTTCAAATACAGCTTCAGGAATTTACACTTGATTTATTGCCCCTGGTGGCACAGTGTGTTAAAGCGCTGAGCTGTTGAACTTGCGGACCAAAAAGTGCCAGGTTCAAATCCCGGGAGCAGACTGAGCGCCCGTTGTTAGCCCCAGCTCCTGCCAACCTAGCAGTTCGAAAACATGCAAATGTGAGTAGATCAATAGATACTGCTCCAGCGGGAAGGTAAGGGCGCTCCATGCAGTCATGCCAGCCACATGACCTTGGAAGTGTCTATGGACAACGCCGGCTCTTTGGCATAGAAATGGAGATGAGCACCAACCCCCAGAGTCGGTCACGACTGGACTTAACGTCAGGGGAAAACCTTTACCTTTACCTTATTGCACTTAGACAAGCAGAATAAAGATGCACATAGAAGGAAAGTAAAAACTAGACTGGCAACCATTACCCAGAGAGGACCCTATCATCGGCCACCCCAAGACTGTAGAATGTCTTGGCGGAAGAGATCCAACAGCATTTGAAAATCTATCTCTTTGGGCAGCTCTACCCAGCCAGTTTTAATGATAAATTTTAAACTCATATATTGTACATATATTCTAATATATTTATTTTGTAGAAACATGTTGTAATATTTATGGTTTATATAATGATTGTGCGTTTTAGCTATGTCGTAACCCACCTCAAGCCACAAGGAGAGGAGGGTAAGAAATAAAATTGTTGTTGTTGTTGTTGTTGTTGTTGTTGTTGTTGTTCAAAATGAAAACCAGGCCCTAATTTCTGCATTCTTATATCCCTTAGTAAAGTGTTTTGAGCCGTGCATTCCAGTAGGACTGTGATTCCAGAATGGGAACTTTTACAGTGTTTGGGGACAAGATATTTTGTAACTCAATTTTTTTGCCCTGTTGATGGTAAGAAGTGTACAGTATTGATATCATGTGATTTTATAAAATAAAAGCTGTTGGGTTTTCTGGATCTATTGTTGAGAAATGTTCATCCTTGTTAAGAGGGGTTTTTTGTAGCTGTATTCTGATTAAGGAGAAATATTTTCACAAACTATGCATTTTTTTCATGCAGAGAATACCTTTGAAAGACTGATTTTAAAATGCTCTTCAAGCAATGATACTACTTATACAGGAGACGCCAAGGTTAAGAATCTCCACAGTGTTCGATTCGATTCTTACATTTTCAGCCTGAAATGTTTGGAGAAGAAAAATGCAAACCTAATTTTTAAAGGTCTCGCTTTGTTTGGGATATTTAGACTTGCAATTTCAAACCAGTGGGAACTGGAAGTCCCTTAAGAGTCAAAGGATTAGTGTCTGTAAATAAATAATAGAATAGTTTTCAAACTTTATTCAAGACTGGTAGGAGGATACTTTGTTTAAAAAATGACAAGAATGAGTGAGGGAGGAATAATAAGTTCTGTTTTTCTCATTCTTTAAAGAATTGCTTTTTGTGTTGCTTCTGCAAATCATCCATGGCAGGAAGAAAGGCATAGTAAGCATTATCCCTAGAGAAAGAAATGAGTAGATACAACTTGGCAGTAGTGTGATTTGGCAATATATTGCAGGTCCTTCTCTTGGAAACAGTAAAGTCAGATACTTTTTCAATGGCATATTTTGAGAAGTGGGAATTACTTGCAAGGTCATTTCTTTGCTACAAAAACGAATCTGGAGAATTGTGTAAATGCTTGTTTAAAACTTTTCAGGGTGTTCAGATTAAGCATCTGGTTTGTGTTGGATTGGGAAGAGAAAGGGAAATAATTTTTCAGAAAATGTAGAAAGCTGTATTTTAAACGTATATGGGTATGGTTAATTTGGAAATGAAGAGATTTCAGGTATTGTTTTCAATTTATGTTTGGTTAAATGTTTTTTCACTTACTCCAGCATTTACAGTTTATTTAGGGCAAGGAAATACAAGCCAAAAAGGCATTTTCGAAATACAAATGAATGGAGGCTGCATGAGATTTATGTTTCCTGGATACAGATTTCTAAGAAGAGGGCCCCAATGGTCATGGATGCAGGATTGTTCCCCTGCTGCCTTTACACAAATCTGCTACAATAGATCTGTTACTGCACATAGGTTGTTGCTCCTACTTTAAGATGCCTGTTGTTTGCTGCGAGTAAACTTGAGAAGCTGAGCCAGGAGAGAATCTTTTACAGTATTCTATTTACCTGGGGGATAAACAGATCAATAGCATAGAATTGTCTAGCCAGCAAGCTCAAGAGGTGCAGTTTTAAAACACTATATATGGAAGCTATCTGTGATTGAGATACTTGATCAAAGCAAGTGGAGGACTTTCAGTCCTGGATTTTCCTAATCAAATCTGGGTTTTGATAGCCATAATATAGGATGGAGGATTGTTACCAGTTGGGGTTTGATAATAGAATCAAAGCTTTACAAGAGACCTCTTGGGACATCCAGTCCAACCCCCTGCCAAGAAGCAGGAAAATCACATTCAAAGCACCCCTGGCAGATAGCCATCCATCCTCTGTTTAAAAGCCTCCAAAGAAGGAGTCTCCATCACACTCTGGTGCAGAGAGTTCCACTGCTGAACAGCTCTCACAGTGAGGAAGTTCTTCCTAATGTTCAAGTGGAATCTCCTTTGCTGTAGTTTGGAGCCATTGTTCCATGTCCCAGTCTGCAGGGCAGCAGAAAACAAGCTTGCTCCCTCCTCCCTATGACATCCCCTCACATATTTATACATGGCCAACATGTCTCCTCTCAACCTTCTCTTTTGCAGGCTAAACATGCCCAGCTCTTTAAGCTGCTCCTCATAGGGCTTGTTCTCCAGACCCGTGATCATTTTAGTCACCCTCCTCTGGACACAGCTTGTCAACATCTCCCTTCAATTCTAATGCTCAGAATTGGCCACAGTGTGATTCCAGGTGTGGTCTGACCAAGGCAGAATAGAGGGGTAGCATGACTTCTATGGATCTAGACACTGGACTCCTATTTATGCAGGCTAAAATCCCATTTTTTTAAGCTGCCGTATCACATTGTTGGCTCATGTTTAATTTGTTGTCCACAAGGACAAGATCTTTTCTCCACGTACTGCTGTTGAGCCAGGTGTCCCCCATTCTGTATCTTTGTATTTCATACTCCAGATTGGAGTATCTTGCATTTGTCCCTGTTGAATTTCATTTTGTTAGTTTTGGCCCATCTCTCTAATCTGTTAAGATCGTTTTGATGCTTAACCCTTTCTGTGTGAGCAGTTTTTTCTCCAAGAAATATAGTGTCCAAATCCACTGTTAAGCCACACTTTTATTTGTACCTTCCAGAACCTATCAGTGTGTAATGTTTTGAGTTATCCAGAACTGTTCATCAGACCTGGGGTGCATCTACACTGTAGCATAAATTCAATTTGACATCACTTTAACTGCCATGGCTCAGTTCTGAGGAATGATAGAAGTTGTTGTTTTACAATATCTTCCTTGTCAAACTACAACTATTCTGATTCCATGCCATTGGGCAATGGCAGTTAAAATGGTGTCAAACTGCATGAGGGTGACACTGTAGATCAGGCATGGGCAAACTTTGGCCCTCCAGGTGTTTTGGACTCCAACTCCTATAATTCCTAACAGCCTACCAACAAGCTTGCATACTCATTTGTGGCATTTTGGTTGGTCTAATAAACTGGCATTAGCCAAATGTAGTAATGTCCAAGGGGGTTTCTTTTGAATTCGTCAGTCACTATTGTGCTGTTATTCCCACAAGACCAGAAGACATCTGGTTTGTGGGAGAGGAAAGATACTTTAGCCAGAAGTGAGCACCCATGAGGGGAAGGTCAGTATAATACGATGAAGATTGTTTTGTAAGCCAATGAGTTGACATTGTTAAAGGTTATACTGGAGAAGATGTTATAAATGTCAGTATATTGTTGTAAGGTTTTAGCCATCAGAAGGACAATGCCATTTCAGTAAAAAAACAAAAAACCTGCTTTATTTACACAGGTACTGGATGGTTGACAGATTGTTCAGATGAAACTGGTGGTAAAAAGGCAGGATATTGAATGAAAGAATAAATGAATGAATACAATAAAATACCTTCTCCCTTTTTTGTGGAAAGATCTCAGTGACCCGAATTTTCCATTAACTGCCTAAAACCTTATGCTTTGCAAAGCCGGCATGTAGCTCCACATGTTACCTAATTTACTAAAGTACGGTGATCACTATTCCAACAACGAAAGCATATTACATTAAATTCCTGAGTTAAGATCGTGAAACTGAAATAATCAAGCAAGCAATCTTGGCATAAATAGTTTCCACAGGCACAGGCCATTTTAGTCTTTTCAGAAAAAAAAACCCCACGAACTATTTTATGGCACTTTAAAATATCAACACATTTGTGATGTGATCATTTTCTTGCCTTGTTGGGGTTGTATAGGTCCTACAGCCTATAAGATATTTGTTAGATTCTAAGATACAACAGGACTCTTGGTTGTTCTAAGAGACTAAGGTCCCATCTACAATGCCATATAATCCAGTTTGAGCTGCATTATAATGGTCAGTGTAGATTCATATAATGCAGATCAAACAGCATTGAACTGGATTATATAAGTCTACACTGCCATATAATCTAGTTCAATGCAGTTAATCTGCATTCTGAAACTAGGACCCCTTCCACACAGCTAAATAAAATCCTAGATTATCTGCTTTGAACTATATGGCAGTGTGGACTCAGATAACCCAGTTCAAAGCAGATGTTGTGGGATTTTCTGCCTTGATATTCTGCTATATATGACTGTGTGGAAGGGCCCTGGGTTATCTGGCAGTGTAGATGGGGTCATAGCCAATCTTGTGTTAGGAGAAAAGTAGAAGAGAGAAAGAGAGCTGGATGATAGACAGACGGACAGACAGGCAGACAGATGGATCCAATGTCCTTGCTCTCCCTATTATATATACAAAAAGAACTGTGTAGGTAGTTTGATAGAATCAGCATCAAACTATTTTTCAGCATTTTCAAAATGTACACTCTTGTTGTTTTTGTTCACTTGATTATTTACAGTCAAAACTGGAAGACTAGTTTGCATGCTGACGCAATACTGGTTGATCCTGAATATCTCTGTTCTTAACCTAGGTCTTAAACCTTCTACGAGTGGTTTCATCTGCCTTCCCTACAACTCCTGTATACAGAAGTCTTATTACATATTTGTAACTGACAGTTCCATTTTCAGCAAACAAGGTTTATGTCTCTAAGGCAGTCATGTGAAACAGGTAGAAAGTACTTAGATATGAAGAAATGTAACAGATTCAGAAAGGGGTGTGTGTTTTTCCAGCACATGTTACAGAGTATCTGTCTTGTACCTTTCCCTTTCTTGTTGAAGCTTTTGACATAATTAATCAGCCGTACAAAGAATGTAAGATTCTAGCAGCTTCCTAAACTGCTACCAAACATTTAATTTTCCAACTTTACATCTCATTTAGTTAAGATACTATTTGTTCCTTGAAATAATAAATGCTATCTGTTGAATTTCGCTTTCTTGACTATATGTGTGTGTGTGTTCCATTTTTCTAAAACACTTGTTTTCTTTTCCGGTGCCTATTGATCCTCCTGTATTTTTCCAGATGTCATTACTTGATTCATGCCTTTTCATTCTTCACATATATTGCTTCTAGGATATTGCCTTGTGACCCTCTTAAAATAAGTACACGTGTATAAATCTGGAGCAGCCTGGAGACGCAGGCCCCTTCTACACTGCCATATAATCCAGATTATCAAAGCAGATAATCCACATCATCTACTTTGAATTGGATTATACGAGTGTGCACTGCCATATAATCGAGTTCAAAGCAGATAATCTGGATTTTATAGGGCAGAGTAAAAGGGACCTCAGTCATTTACTACAGTAGTAGCTACTGAAGGAAGGATTTAGAATAGTTTTACATTTGTATGGTGTCAGGTGCTGTAATTGCTAGAACAAAAGCCATTTATGGATGGCTGGTCTAGAAAATCAATAGTACAGTTCAGTCAAGATTTCATAATCTTAAACTCATTCTTTCCCATCTATTTTGAAATTGTTAATTTTGGTATTCATTTTCTCAAGGCTCTGGAAACCCAGTTTTTCTACCACAACTTCAGTAAACTAGTGCTTGTAGTTTAATTATATACGGTAAGCAGGTTTTTTTTACAGAGGAAGAAAAGCTGTTCTCCACATTTTCACCATAGGGTTGTGTTACAGCACTTTGCAGTATGGTTGTTCAGAAATTAATGGTGGTCATGATCCTGCAAGTCAACGCTGACTTGTGTAGTCTCCATTTTAAGATTTTCTTAGCAACATTTATTCAGATGGCATGACCTTCCTCTGAGGCTGAGGGAGCGTGACATACTTCAGATCACCAATAGGATTTCCACAGCAGAGTAGTTGCTTGGTGTCCCACACTAGTTTTGATTTGCTTGTGGCTCTATAAAGAATTATGTAAAAAAAAGTAAAGGTTTCCCCTGACGTTAGGTCCAGTCGTGTCCGACTCTGCGAGTTGGTGCTCATCTCCATTTCTAAGCCGAAGAACCAGCATTCTCCTTAGACACTTCCAAGGTCATGTGGCCAGCATGACTGTATGGAACGCTGTTACCTTCCCGCCAGAGCGGTACCTATTGATCTACTCACATTTGCATGTTTTCGAACTGCTAGGTTGGCAGAAGCTGGAGCTAACAGCGGGCGCTCACTCCGCTCCCCGGATTTGAACCTGGGACATTTTGGTCTGCAAGTTCAGCAGCTCAGTGCTTTAACACACTGAGCCACCGGAGGCTCCTGTGTATTACTTTAAGGATAGCTAATTCATGCAAATGCAATTCTAAATGATTGCCTGGACCCAATAATCATTCTACTGTGGATAGAGCCTTTTAATAAATAATTCTACCATGTTTAAGTGGGAAACTGTGCACTTCTGCAGTCTTCTATGGACGTTTCTACCTTTAACTGTATGCTATCTCAGGCACTTGGCCATATGCAGCTTTCTTGTAGGCTGCCTTCATCAGTTTTCCTTTTGCTTTGGTTTTTATGTGTCCTTTTACTGACACTAGACACTAAAAAGAGCAGCTTGAATCACCGTGTGCTACCAGATCTGAAGTACTGTGGTGATGTGTCAGCATAGTTGCAAAAATAGGCAGTACTTTATAAAGACCTGGCTGAATTCCCCACTCTCAGCCAGAGTTAAATGGCTATACAGGATAAGAAATATCCCATTATATATGGAAGTTTTCATTATATGAAGGGTGTGGAAACTTGTTACACCTGATAAAGGTTTTCAGGACTTGAGAGCCCAAAAGGCTTGATGAGCATGTCCAATGGTGAAGTGTTATGGGAATGGTAGTCCAATCTGCAACTGTTTATACCAGAGCTTTCCAAAACTTTTGCGTGGGTGACATGCTTTTTAGACATGCATCATTTCACGACACAGTAATTCAGTTTTACTAGCAAACCAGAGGTTAAAATAATCTCTTATAAGAGACAGGGACATATACATATCTCACATATACGTAAAGTTTTTGATAGCATAGGGAAGGGTTAATACCCCTGTGGTGTTTGTTTTGCTATCTTTGCCCCTGTTCCGAGTTTTTCACCTCACTTTCTGTCCCTGTGATTGGATTTTGAAAAAACTGGCTTGTTGTGGAATAAGGATTGGCAAGAAAGCTTCAGTGGAGACACCTTTCCCCATGGTAATAACTTCCAGGAGTGAATTTCCCTTCCAAGGAGCACATTTCTCTCACTTTCTGTTGTCTCACCCCCATTCTTAACTATGAGGCATTTGTAATTTGGATGTTTGTAACTCAGTGACTGCTTGTACAATAATATACATTTCCCATATTTTTGTCGTTTCTTGTTAACGTTTGCACCACATACCTACACACTGCATCTGACACACTAATATGTCACAAAATATTGTTTGGAAAATTCTGGTCTTTACTATTTGCCTTGCTATTCTATACTTCCATTTTGCAAGAGTTAAGCGTAAATAATGTAAATAAAAGCAGAACCGTTCATGAGACAAATCACATGGATTCTTATATAAATATAGTGGCCTTAACTTGGGCAGGTCAACTTGAATTCATTTATTTGCTCTGTAGGCAAACTGAGAAATACAGAGATCTTTTGCAAAGCCATGGTGTGTACAGAATAGATGGCACACTCCAGTTAAGCGAACTGGGGAAATTTCCATATTGACCAAAGATAAATATGAGCAATGGTTTTCTTTGTATTGTGTTGGTTAACTAAGTGCTACCCTCACAAAAACTGACTCATTGATTCAGTGAGATTTATATACACACCTCTTCTTTGTGCACACATTGAGTGTCCCTCTGCCTATCTGTCTCTCTGAAAACACCCAAATAGCAATTTCCACTGGGGCCTCATCTCCCACTTTACTCATACTAATTCAGTATTCCAGAAAGTAGATTTTCAGAGTAGAGATATGTGTGAGATAATGTATTTGGATATATTTTCAGGAACTGATGTTTTAAATCAAATCAGTTCCGGGTGAAAAATGTATCTGCACCTGAACTACACAGAGGGGGTCAAAGGAATGTACAAGAGTTGGACTCAATAATCAGTTAATATACAGCTATTCCTTGATCAGCCTGCCAATAACCACTTCCTGCCTCTTGTTTTTTTGTTTTAAAATAGTGTTGTAAAATTATATTTCTATAAGAACTGGATAGATTCCCATCTATTAGTATGAATAGGCAGAAGGGACAATTTCCTCTTACAGAATTCAGTAATACCTTCCTGTTTTGTATAATGGGCATGAATAAATGCAAACAGG
This sequence comes from Anolis carolinensis, assembly GCF_035594765.1. NCBI lineage: Eukaryota > Metazoa > Chordata > Lepidosauria > Squamata > Anolidae > Anolis > Anolis carolinensis. The sequence continues at coordinate 176,367,946 of NC_085842.1, read as the reverse complement.
GAAACTGCTGATGCTAACATTTCTAGTTCAGATTGCAACAATGGGATTGACAAATGACTTATTTCCTCATATGGAAGCTACCAATATAAAGTATATGTTTGTTCTTCCTACCAGAGCCTAAAACTAATTGCATTAATCTATTAAGTTACTGATTTATTTACACTTTTCTAGTGACTTTACTTAACTTTGTAAAAGTTACTAAATATATTTTAGTGAATTACGTCCTTGAAATCCATGGCCTTTGCTACATTCAATAAAAGAAGACTTGCTGGAGAAGAAATATTAGAAAAGAGTCCTTCCAGTGGCTGAGAAGGATGAAGTTGATTTGTTAAATAACTAGGAGCCCTTCTACACAGCTCTATGACCAAATATCAAGGCAGAAAATCCCACAAAACCTGCTTTGAACTGGGTTATCTGAGTCCATACTGCCATATAGCCCAGTTCAAAGCAGAAAATGTGGGATTTTATTCAGCTGTGTGAAAGGGGGCGTAGATTAAGAATGCCAGGCACCATGTAATTTTATCTGAGGCCCTTTCTACACAGCCATATAATACAGATTATCAAAACAAATAATCCACATTACCTAGTTGAACTGGATTATATGAGGCCCCTTCTACAATGCCATATAACATCCAGATTATCTACTTTGAACTGTATGTTATGGTAGTGTAGACTCATATAATCCAGTACAAAGCAGATAATATGGATTATCTATTTGATAGTCTCGATTATATGACAGTGTATAAGAGGCCTGAGTCTACATTGCCATATAATCCAGTTCAAAGTAGATAATCTGGATATTATACGACAGTGTAGAAGAGGCCTGAATGGTTTCATAAATTGCTAGTAAGTAACCATTTAAATTTTGTGTAGTTTGAATGATATGTTTTCTCTCTCTACTTTCCTTTTCATCTGAAGAACAGACCATATGTTTTGAAAAGAAAGAAGAAGAAAAATAAAATAAAGCATTTCTCTAAGTTTAGTGCAAATTATTATGTCACAGATTAATAAACATGCCTTCTGACTACATGATGCTATAACCCTTTAGTCAAAGAAAAATGTTGATAGTTTGCCATTGCAGAAATCAGTGGTGTCCTTGCATAATACATTGAAGAAATTAAACAATATTTTGTGCCAACTTTGCCAAGAAGTTATCATTTCCTTGTAAAAGTCACCACACACACACACACACACACACACACGGTATATTTCTCACTTGGACAATTATTAGAAATTCTATTGGTACTCAAGGATTTATTGTAATTCCTACCTTTATGGAGTCTTACTTAATATTTTGCAGGCTTCAGAGTAATACTTTGATATGCAGGCTTTAAGACAAGTCATTGCTAACTCATTAGCAGGAATAGCAGCATGTTTGCTGACGGTAATGTTCTTTTACAAGTACAGTCGTCCTTCCATGTTTGCAGTTTTGAATTTTTTGTATTTAATTATTCACTGATTCGATTTGAAATATCCTCTTTAGGAACCATTGAAAAGCAGAAATTTGACTGTGTCTTGCTTCATTTTGTTCTTGAGTAATAGAAATTTCTTTTCTAATAGACAAGAAGGGGACATGCATCGAGGAGAACTATTATGATACGCTTTTATGTGAGCCTTAGAAATTACATTTTCAAAGAAAGAAAGAGTTACTGGTACATGATAGTACTGGCTTTATTATCCCAGCTTAAAATTGGATGACTTCTTAAGAAAGCACTCCTTCACGAGGCCACACATTATGGTAGAACTTTTTGGTCATACAGTGGGCTTTTTTTCCTTTTTCCAGTGTATCAAGAGCTCAGGTATAGACTTCTGAGAACTAGAAAGCTTAGCAAATTAGAGCAGCTTAGAAATTGTTCTAAAAGTATCATGTTGTTTATCTTTTGCTCTCTAAAACAAAGTTATGAAAGTAAAAGTCTGTAATGAGCATGTCTACCACACTTAAATCTTACGAAATTAACTTAATGACCCTTCATTTCCCTCCTAGTCTTGATTTGCCCTCAGAACACTAATTTGGCTTTTCACAGGATCCCTTGTTTATATGTTGCTCCTAATTAAGTTGCAGTTCCTTTATTAAAAAGACTGCAAAATATAGTTATGTTGGTAAATACCGAGCACATTCTTTCCAAATGTAACAGCTCACATTGTAATTAGAAAACAAGAAACCCCACTGGGTGCCACATACTGCTTTCTGAGCTTGCCAGCTAAATCACTACCATTATAAACAATAAGAACATTAAAAGCAGGCAGCAGTCAAACACACCAAGCTCTGTGTCTGTTTTCCGCTTTTCAGTGTGTGTTACTGGTTTCAGGATTTGTTAAAGAAAAATATTAACTTAAAATACAATATAAAAGAGATGTTTTTCCCTATCAATTTAATTGGTGCACCTTGAAATGCATTTATGTCTTTTAAAATTAAAAATATTGGGTGAGTACCGTTTTTAAGAAACGTATTACTATTAACAACGTATTTCAAAAAGAGGTATTGCACAATACCTCCTTATATGTATCCTTATGTGAACATAAATGATTATATTGCAGTTGTTCTTGTTAGTTTTTGTTATGTGTTTTTTGCTTATATAGAGAGACACCTGCCCACTGGGGCACAAGACCCCCCACAAAAGTAAAAAAAAAAATACAAATCAAAAACACTTCCCTAGGAATCTCTTAAGTTCTTCTGATTGAGATTTTTAATAGAATTGCCCTGGAGGATCTGGAGATTCCTAGAGAAGTGTTAAGGCATCTTTAGATCCTCCAGAGCAATCTATCATCATAGTTATGGTGGAGGACCTAGAGCAGTAGTTCCCAACCTGTGGCCCGTGGATCTCCTGTGGTCCGTGGACTACTGGTGGTCCCGAAGAACTAAAATATGGTCTGTGGCCTCACCATTACTACACCGTTGCAACGAGAGCGACTGGTCTAGCAAAACCCTTTTATAGTGTCAGGACAAAGGGGATGTTGGGTTGGGAGTGGTTGATGACCCACTAAAGGCGCGATGACAAGCCTCCTGACTACTGCTTCTCTTCCTCCCCCTGAGTGGAGCCATTCTATGTGGCACCTGGAAGTGGGAATGCCTTTGTGTCTTTTAAAGTCTTTTTCCTGGGGTTATTTGGGGTGCTGATTCAGAAAATTGCACTGGATAGACCACATCTAGATTATTAAATATGGTTTTCTGTGGGTGAGCAGATGGCGACTACTGGATGGCATATGTTCTGTATCAGAAACCAGAGCTGATGTGGTCTATCCAAAGAAATTTTCTGAATCAGCACCTCAGATAACCAAATCGAATCTAAAGTTGACCAAAAACTGATTTGTAACTCTTTTGGTACTAATGTTGGAGAGTGGTCCCTGGTCAATTCGTCCTTGGTCAAAGTGATCCCTGGTCAAGTGGTCTCTGGTAAAAAAAAAAAAGGTTGGGAACTACTGACCTCTAGAGAACACAGTAATCAAATAATCAAATCTGCAAAAGTTAATTTTGCAAATGTGCAGCAGTACCTGTATTTTTGCTAATTATATTTCAGAAGATAAAAAATGATGAATTTGTTTAAATCATGAGTATCATTAGAGTGATGAAGATTAGCAAGTTGATGACTTTGTTAGTGATTGATTAGTATTTGAGTCTTTAAGATCTATTTATTTAGGAGGGTTTTTTCTTAACATTTCTTTGAACATGTTACAGTTTCCTATCTCACACCTGCCAAGAATAAATCTATGTAACAGTCCAGACAGAGAATCCAGAGGGTGAAGGTCTCTGACAAGACATACGTATTTTCTGAAAGGAATGGCTTTGCTGGTGTTCCCCTCCATTGCTATAGATCAGGGGTCCCCAAACTAAGGCCCGGGGACCGGATGCGGCCCTCCAAGGCCATTTAGCTGGCCCCCGCCCTCAGTTTTAGATTGAGGCTCACCCAAAGTCTGAAATGACTTGAAGGCACACAACAATCCTACTTGACTATCTCATTGGCCAGAAGCAGGCCCACACTTCCCACTGAAATCCTGGTAAGTTTACAGTATGTTGGTTAAAATGGTTTTTATTTTTAAATATTGTATTGTTCTTTCATTTACTAATATTGTAAATGAAATATTGTAAATGAATAATATGGTAATATTATATATTGTGTACACATATAATATTGATAATATTATAATGTAATACAATATAATATTTATTTATTACAGTATTTCTACCCCGCCCTTCTCACCCAATAGCAGACTCAGGGCGGCTAACAATAATAATACAATATAATAATATTGTATTATATAATAATATTAATTATATATTAAATATTAAATGTAATATTTCTAATAATATTATGGTATAAAGGTAATATATAATGCTAAAAAAAATTTTCACTACAAATAAGACATGAGCAGTGTGCATAGGAATTTGTTTGTATTTGTATTTTCAAATGATAATTCGGCCCCTCAACAATCTGAGCGACCATGAATCGGCCCTCCACTTAAAAAGTTTGAGGACCCCTGCTATAGATTATGCAATGCAAATGAAACCTCTGCCAATTTATCAACAGGATTCCAGTTAAAGATGCCAAAGGGTGAAAATCAACTTTTCTCTAAAGCAAGAATCAATTGGTTCCACAGGAGAACTAAGGCTGAAAATGCTTGTAATCCACTGTATTTAGAGTGCACTAAAGACTACTACTTCATATTGAAGACACCAGTATATATCCCACATTGTATTATATCTTTTTGCCAGGCAGACATCCCACCTGTCTACATGTTTGCTTTTTAATGTAAAACTGAGGGCATATAATCTTCCTAATTTGCCAACACAATTGTATTGCTTGTGAAGCTTTGTATCCACAGCTGTCTGCAAGGTTTGCCTTTCTGTACTGCATCAAATGGCTTATAGGCTTTGGTGTTCTCTGTTTACTTGCCTAATGCCTCTCACCCTGAAGATTTGTGGTGTGAAGGACAGAGAAAACGCATCCTTGCAAACATCAAGAGATACCTAAACTACACACCTATTCCGGACATAATGTTTTCTGTTCTGCCATTTCATGGAAGAGTGGTAGCAACTGCATTTATTATTAGTTATTACTGGCTGCATTACTTTTCTTCTTTCTGTGCTTTGGAGTGACTGTCATGCAAGCCATATGTCAAGCTGCAGAATTTTTTTTTTTGGTGGTAGCATCTGGCATTTTGGCACAATCTGCAGACCTTTCAGGCTAATCTGGATGTAAATGTCTATGGATCTCTTGCCTTTTGGGATCCTGGTTGGCTTCTCTAGCATCTCATATGTTTCCCTAATTAGTTATTCCTAATTAGTAAGGAGGCACCTTTGAAATTAGGGGCCCTTCCAGATAGCACTAAATCATGGGTTTTAAACAGGGGCAAAAAATCCAAGGACTTCAGAAGAAGTCCACATACAGATCTGTTAGTCCTGAGATTTCTGCCTCTGTTGTCCAGATTTCCTGCTTTGTTCTGAGATTTAGAGGCTCCCAAGATGGCCACCACGGGACTTCTGCCAGAAACCTCAGCAGCTTTTTTTTAAAAAGCCCCGGGATGCTGATATATGGATATTTGGATATATAGATATGCGGATCTCTGCAAAAGTTCCGTTCTTTGGCCTGGCCAGAAAAACTGTCCCCTACAGATGTTTCATGAAGTATCTGCCACCCAAAAAACCTAATGGGGTAGGACTACTTCTGCCCAAGTCAGCACTGCACAATGAAACAGGAACACACACTTTCAAGCCAGGAACAAAATATTGTCATTATTGACACTTTTTAGAACCTGTTTGCCTGGATCTGTCTAGACAGATTTGGTTGTGTACTTGTGGCATTGAACAATGGGATGCTGTTCCGGGTAATACATGGTTGTTTCTATTAGGCACCTGCATGACCTTGGCTGTCAGTATTTACATTCATCTCCAGCACGTCCATGTCCCAACAGCCAGTAGAAAGTTTTTGCCATTTACTAAACTGTACCCATGTTGTCAGCATACACCCGATGAGGAACCAACATGTATAACTTAGCAACTTCATCCTATTGTTCCCTGGCACAAGTAAACCACGAAATTTGTCTTCACAGATGGCCATACAACAATGATGACATTCTGTTCCTGGTTTGAAAGTGTCTGTTCCTGTTTCATTGTGTACTGCTTAGTGTGAAAGTACTTGTTGCACCCAAGGAATTTCATGTTTCTGCCACAAACTTCATTAAACGGGTGAAGGACAAAGTTCCTCTTCCTAGGAAAGTTTTTGCCTTCTATTCAAGTGTCACCTTCTTTTTAGCAACTGACCAATCAGGAACAAACATCTAAAGCCCAGGAACAAACCCAGATGAAAGATTCTGTGATTTCCGATTGCAGGGACATACAGACATGCGAAGATCCGGATATTCCCACATCTGGAAATCTCACTTTTTTTTTTGCCTTTTGTAGCGATTGCTTCTGGGTTTACAGGGAACAGCATCTGGCCACCCTCCTGATTGCTGTGGGAGCTCATGGGATAATGGTACTGTCTGGACAGGCCCTAGGATAATCATTTGCTTTTTTGGTCAATGGTTTTTCTCTTCGATGTAGTTTTTCCAATTACAGAGGAGTTCTACTGGATGAAGCAGAGAAACATTACACATACAATAGCATGTCACAATAACCTGTGAGACAAGTGCACATTAAATTGTCAGTGAACCGCCCTTGGAGTAAGGTTTCCGCTTCCCAATATTATCTCTGCACTTCAAAGGCAATGTCTGGCAGAGTTATTCTGGGCTTCTGACTTGTACTTTGGACTTGACAAGATTTTAGAGAGATCAGGGGGTTAGAAGCCAAATAATTCCTGGATGGGGAACATATATGTTACAGTACTCAATGTAACACATAACTATTTTTAGAGCTCTGCTGACTTGATCGATCATCTTCTATAATAAAGGAGCCAATATAGTAAACATGAGATGATCATTTGAAATTGTTAGTATCTAGAAAAATATATTTTAGAAAATACAGTATATTACCAATGAGCAAATGGATACCCAAAGAACTTTACATATATGTTTGGATGTATCATGTTGGACTTCCTTAACATGTGATCAATTGCTTTTAGTATGCACATGTGTGGAAGAGAGATTGTCAGGAAGGACTAAATAAGCAATTTCATATTAGTACTACCTATTAGCTTACTACATTATTTATATTGTAGTTGCTATATTAATTGCTGTACTAGACTTTCCTATATGTTCTTCTGCCTCCCTCTAGAGGGGTGTGTAGGTATTTTAGACATATCCACATTCTGTGTATTCTTCATGTTTTAAAGATGGGTTAAAAAAGAAACAATTTTTGGAAGATCTGGGTCCCTGATGGCATGAAAAATATATCGACTCTGAAGGGGTTTATTACATGAGTAGGGAAATGGTTTATCTGAGGGATAGTTTAGAGTTAGACTAACACAGTGAGTAATTTTTTCCACTGAGAGATATCTGAGGTGATATAAGTGCATCGGGACAGGGTCTGCAACATCTCAGCATTGTGTGAATTCAGCCTCAATCAATTCATTGTCAAAGATTAAAGTATCACGCCTCGTGTATCTTGTGTTTGGAAGATGATCAAAGCCTTTCAGTGTTTTCCCATTGCTTTGTTAATCTACAAGCCTGTGATGTCCTGTCCTAAAACTGAGATACCTTTGTGCTACTATAAATCTGATGTATTAAATAACCTTACCAGTGTAAGGTTGTGAGATTATATTTCTCTTGGCTGTGCTTTTGTTTTCTGTTGTCCTATTTCTAATACATTACTCCATGCCTGGAAAGATAAACATTCACCATTCTTCATTCCATGATCACTGGATTTTACTGCTTTTAGCTACACATAAACATGAATTTAATAGATGTGATTATGGAACGGCCTTGGATCATGTTTTTGGATGATGTGTTTTAACATTGAAATGAATTTTAATTATGCTATGATGTATGTGTTAATTTTTAAATCCAATTTTATATTTACGTTTTATGTCATAAGGCACTGTATAAGTGTTGTTTGTAAGCTGCCTTGAGTCCCCCTTGGGGTAGAGAAAGGCGGGGTATAAATTAAGTAAATAAATAATAAATAAATTAATTGTTAGTTTCGAGATCATTATTTATTTTATTTATTTATTACATGCATTTATACCCCGCCCTTCTCCCCGAGGGGACTCAGAGCGGCTTACATTCTGCCACGAGGGCCAGCAACAAATATACTATAAAACAAGACAATTAAAACATGATAAAAAGTATACAAAAATTAAAACGCTGCAAGGCAGCGATATTGCACCATCCTCAGTCATTCAATACTGCTACAATTACAGATTTGCGACCCGATTACATCAGCCAATGAGCTTATTCGCTGAATGCCTGGGCGCACAGCCAAGTTTTTAGTTTTCTTCTAAATCCCAGGAGGGATGGGGTTTGCCGGATATCGCTGGGGAGGGAGTTCCACAGCCGAGGAGCCACCACCGAGAAGGCCCTGTCCCTCGTCCCCACCAGCCGCGCCTGCGAGGCAGGTGGGATCGAGAGCAGGGCCTCCCCAGAAGATCTTAAGGTTCAAGCGGGCTCATAGGAGGAGATACGTTCGGATAGATAGGCAGGACCAGAACCGTTTATAGCTTTGTAGGTAAAAACGAGAACTTTGAATTGGTTTTTGGAAATAGTGATCAGCTTGTATTACAGTCTGTGCCTAGTCCTTGTCCATATTTTCCTACCTTCTTCATCTCTCCCTTTTATTGTTCATTCCTTTTTGTAATTTCAGTTTTAAAAATTCAATAAAATATTATCTCTGTATATAATTGCCGAAGGAGTGAAGTCTTCTGTAAGGGCCATATCCCACCAGTGGGGCAATACAGTATGGCAGAAGGAGAGAGTAAATCGTTTCAAATGATTTTATTCAATTCTAGCCTGAGATCCCTGTGTTTGTTCTTGTGTGTCTACAAATCATTTGAGACTTATGGTGGCCATAAAGCAAACCTGTTATTGGGTTTTCTTGGCGAGATCTGATAAGGTATCAAGAAATACACATGCTGCACATATACTTGGGCTCATGTTGTACATTTTTGTTAGAAGTATGTTTTCTGGTTGAATGGCACCTTACTGTTACAAATTTTGCAGAAATAGCTTTCTACCATTTATATCCTGCACTTTGTAAAACCTTTCTTATCACAATAAACACACCGACTGGACTTCAATTGCCATTCCCAATTAGCACTGAAGCAACAGGTAGATGCTGCATATATTCATGTATAAAGGTAAAGGTAAAGGTTTCCCCTGATTTTAAGTCCAGTCATGTCCGACTCTGGGGTTTGGTGCTCATCTCCATTTCTAAGCCGAAGAGCCGACGCTGTCCGTAGACACCTCCAAGGTCATGTGGCCGGCATGACTGCATAGAATGCCGTTACCTTCCCGCCGGAGTGGTACCTATTGATCTACTCACATTGGCATGTTTTCGAACTGCTAGGTTGGCAGAAGCTGGAGCGAACAGCGGGCACTCACTCCCCTCCTCGGGTTTGAACCTGGGACCTTTCGATCTGCAAGTTCAGCAGCTCAGCACATTAACACGCTGAGCCACCAGAGGCTCCTTATATTCATGTATATGTCTAGAAATTAGGTCGACTTATCCTTGGGTGAATGGAAGTATTGTACCTTAACTCCTATCACAAAAGGAAATACTTCCTCCTGTGAGTAGAGTGGGAAAAGGCCATTTTGACTGCCTGGGCAGGAAAACAGTAGTGCACCCCTGAGAAAGCACTGGTGTGTTCCCCTCTTCACAGAATGACTCTTGACTTATCCATGAATTATATCAAAATCTATCATTTTGGCACCAAAACCTGCCCTTGATGTTTACAGGAGGTTGCCTTATGCACAAGTATATACAATAAATAGTTATATTGGTTTAATGGATTTGAGCCACAGTTGTTATCTTTGTGATTCTGAAATTGTACTTAAGCTGAGCCACTTATTTCAAGTTTTTCTTTACTGACTTGGCTCAGAAAAAAGGCTGCCTAACTGCCTTTCCCTCATTGCTTTATCTGCTCTTTGTATCTTGCTTGTTAGCAAGAAATCCACAAGGAATGCTTCGTTTGTAAGAACACTGGAAACTGCCTTATGCCAAGTAAGGCTCTTTGTCTGTTTAACCCAGGCATGGGCAAACTTGGGTCCCCCAGGTGTTTTTGGACTTCAACTTCCACAATTCCTGGCTTAAGCAGCTGCGGGGGGAAAGGAAAGGGCCTGAGGCCAGGAATTGAGGGATTTGAAGTCCAAAATACCTGGGGGACCCAAGTTTGCCCATGCCTGGTTTAGCCTAAGTATGACTAGATGTGTTCTCCAGAGTTTCAGGTAGAAAAGGTATCAACTAGTAGCCTAATTCCTCTGGAGGTGACAGGGACTAGATCTGGAATCTTTTGAATTCAAGGAGGCTGAAATCTTTCTTTTCTCCAATATTAAGGATAGCCAAAGTATTTCAGTAACTCATCTTGCTTCTAGCTACAGGAGGACAGTTCATAGTCACTTGTGGATTTATGCTTTGTCACATCTCCCCGTGACATATCCAAATGCTAAGCAAAAATAAAATAGAGTTGGCATTGAGTTTTTTTTAAGCACAAAGTTTTCTGACTGAAAGCCCTAAAAATGAAGGGACACTCTTCTAGCTCACCTAAAAAACACTTTTCCTTTTATAAATGTAAAGAGCCATTCTCCCATGCCGACCAAAATGCAGTCAATTGATTAGAAATAGATCCTCATGGCAGGGATTTTCTATAGTTGAGTGGTTGGTGGGCATTGGTTCCCTGGGCAGTTCAGGCTGTTCCAGCCATGGCATCACAAGCTCCCAAAAGAAGATTTGTGGTGCTGAGGTCTGCATTGCTGGAGCCACAGCGGGAAGCCATTTCGTACAAGAAATGTGCCTTGTGCCGCTGTTTTATTGTCAGTTATCACACAATCACAACAACAAATGAACCTAATTCTGCAATTCTGTTTTTTTATTATAGAATATTACTGTACATTTTAAGTCTATGTGGAGGGGAGAGAGATTTGGCAATATGTCTTGCAGAGTTATATTGAAGAAAGCTTTTTGCTTCAAAACAGTAAAGCAGCCTTTACTATATAAAGTTACATATTGTAACTTATAGTTCTTAAATAAAGTTTGACATCTTGTTTTCTTTTTATTTCTTTTCTTTTCTTAGGATCCAAGAAGCAAGCACAAGTTCAAAATCCACACATATGGAAGCCCAACATTTTGTGACCATTGTGGGTCACTGCTTTATGGACTTCTTCACCAAGGGATGAAATGTGACAGTAAGCAAATCTTTTCCTGTTAATAGATTTTTAGAACCTTTTTGATGAAACCATTAACTGTCAACTGACCACTTAAGAGGATAATATTGTGTTCATTAGTGACTGCCAATTGAAAATTAATATTTGAACACATTTGTCAAAATAGTTGAAATGAATGGAGACTCTCCATTTTGGATTTTGCTCCAGCAGCACATTAAGGCAAACTTACTGGAAGGGACAAGCTAGTTACAATTAGAAGCTGATCTGGAATATAAAACCCAAGCATTTTTAAAAGCCAAGACTATTAAATGTGATTTGTGGTTTCACAATTGTGTTTTATATTATCTGCCCAGCCTTGTCTGATCTTCATTATCTTTGATCTTGATGTGACTTGTTGATTATAAACCACAAGATAGTTTGTTTTCTGAATGGAATAGGAACAACTACATGACACCTTCTAATGAAGAATCATAGCCAGTTCCGAGCCCATGATCGTATCCTCTTTGTAGAAAAGGAGGTTACAATCTTCCAGGAGTTGTATTCATTTTGAAGGGTGGTACTCCTCTTACATGGCTTTCTAGGCTCAATCACTCTTAACATCAAGCTAAGAAATTAATAATAACTGTATGCTTTGATCAGTTGGATTTGAGAGATCCATGATTGTAGAAGTGACTAAGGAAAGCTGGGCTTGAAGTATCTCTGTCTTTTCAAACACCAAGTGTTGTCAAAGTCCTTAGGAAGTCATTCCCCAAATCAAGGGTGGCCAACTTGTGTCTCTCCAGATGATGCTTGATATCAGGTTCTATCAGTCTGCCAGTACAAATAATGTTGAGGCATGATAGAAGTAGTTCCCCAGTAACATCTGGAGGACCACAAGTGTCTAGCATTTGTATGTATCATCCCAAAGCTGTGAGCAGAGGAAATTTTCCCCTTTGCAATGCACTAGTATTCTTGAACTGAATGTACTTATTCTCAGGGCTCTTGCATACCTAAGCAATATACAAGGAGAGGAAAGTACTAGAATTCCCTGTGAAGATCCAGCATTTCAAACTGTGAGCAACTGTTTGATGTCCAATTTTATAATGTGGGTTTCCTAGAAACAGATTCAAGTCCATACAATGTTTTATTATAATGAAAGGGCCATGTTTCACCTACTGAAGTAATATATTGGATCTAGCAGCATAAAAGTCACTGCAGCTCATGCTAAGTCTATTGTTCAGAAGCAGCTTATAACAGCTGCTTCTGAACAGCTGGAGAATCATATCCTTCACCAGACTTCGTCCTAAATCAGCAGTAGGAACCATGCAAGTTTCCAGAAGTTTTGGACTATAGCACATAACATTCTTCACCATTAGTTGTAATGACTAGAGCTGCTGGAAGTCACACTTCAGCAACATCTGGAGGACTACACACTTCCCATGCTTGATCTACAAGAAATGTATTGGGGTCAGTCTAGGCCATTGGCTCTCAACCTGTGGGTCCCTGGGTGTTTTGGTCTACAATTCCCAGAAATTCCAGCCAGTCTACCAGCTGTTAGGATTTCTGGGAGTTGAAAGCCAAAACATCTGAGGACTCAGAGGTTGAGAACCATTGGTCTAGGCCTTCCACATCTGATCCCACTACATCTCTTAATATTTCAAAGGTCTGACTAATAATCCCAACAGGAGCAAATGCAGTAAATCAATAGTATATAAGTAAAGATTGATTTTTCATTCATTAGTTGATTTAATAGGTCAACTCTACCTGGTATGGAGATGTAGAGAGGTCAGATGTGGAATACCAAGACTGCATAAATTTGATAGATAGATAGATAGACAGTTATTGGAATAGTTTTAACTTTGTTAAAGCGTTTGGTCTGTTTCATGACTTTGAACAAGTAGGCATGTTCTCTTTATCCTTATCATACAGGCTTGTGAAAAACACTCTTGTTTTCTTCTCATTGAGCTACATCATTTCTGTTAGTGTCCTCCTTCAGGGAGAATCTTGAAGACAGAGTGATATGAACCCAAAGACTAGTATTTTTATCTAGCAATTTCTTGTGTTTGCTAAATATGTCAAGGAGATATGTTAAGGAAGAGTGGTCTGCTATGGTCTACATGGCAAAACTCGTTACAACAGATACATTATTTGAAAAAAATGTAGATTTAGTTGGCATACAACCTCTTCTCTCTGTTAGCATGTGCAGTGTTGAACACCTCCCTAGTAGCATTAAAAACATTGAGTTCTCAAATATGACTGATTAGATGGTTTAGGAGATACTTAGGGATTCTGTAGAAGTATCTTCTTATTAAGCTTTAATCAAAATATCCCTGCTTATCAGTTTCATTTCTGTTTCTGATTGTTTTCAGTGTGTGGACCATTTCTATCAGTTCAGGGCACTATGATTTACCTGATCTATAGTACAGGCAGTCCTCAAATAACAAATGTCCAACTTGCAAATGACTCACAGAACAGGGGTGAAACAACAGGAAGTAAGAGAAATCTGCCTCTTGGAAGGGAAATTCACCCCTGAAATAGTTATCATGGGGAAAAGGTGTATCCACTGAAGCATTGTCACCGATACTTGTTTCCACGGCAAATTAAATTTTCTAAACTCTAGTGATCACAAGGACAGAAAGTGTGGTGAGATCTTCTGAACAGGGACACAGACAGCAAAACAAACATCACAGAAGTGTTAACACTTCCCTGTGTGTGTGTGTGTGTGTGTGTGTCTGGAGTTACACTTAAAATATACCTGTTCTGACTTACAAACAATTTCAATTTAAGAACAAACCTACAGAACCTACCTTGTTCATAACTTGGAGACTGCCCCTATATATGTAAATCATGAGGTCCCTGCCTCTCCAGGGAATCATCTACCTAGTTGCCTGACCACATCTGCCAAGCCTAAGGCAGAAGCTGAATGGTTTTGATTTTGCTAGATCTTTTGGGCTTTAAGAGTCTACTGTGAAAGAAATCCTGAAGGCCCATCTCATGTTCTTCATGTAGGAAAAAGCCATGAAAGAGAGAGGCAGTGAAATCTCTGTACATTTTTCTTTCCATTAGAAGAAATTATTTTTTCTTGCATGCATGAATTTCTCATATGACTGGGCACATTTGCACACTGTGCCTTGTGAGTGGTTTCTGAAAAGGTACGAGGGAAGGCATTGGTATTTTACTGCCTACTGAGCATGAAGTACCCTGATTTCTTCTCGCCTGAACTTTCTTTACCTCAATAGTCAGTTTACGTCATCTTGATTAAAATTGGATAGGTTACCAGGACACAGGGTTAAATGATATATTCCTTGATATGAGTTAACTGCTCCTATAGTCTCCAAAAAATCAAGTGTTTTGTCATCTGACATCTTTGTGGTCAGGTCAAGAATGTCACTGCATTGCATCTCTCGGCTGTGTTTCTTAGAGAGTAGCAAGGTTTTTCTCTTCAAAGTGCAGGATGTCCTGCCTGGATCAACATAACCCAAGGCTTCATTTTAATCCAATTCCTTTGTCTTAATTACTAGACAGTAGAAACTAATCTGTTGAAGGATTCATATGTAGTTGTTGAGTGCTTTCAGAGCCCTTGAGTCATATAATAAAGGACCTTGGTACAGTATAACTCTTCCGTCCTGTTTGATATATTCAGTGAGAGGAAAAGATTAAGAGATTCCTCCCCTGTTTCATCCTACTCAGCTTTGCATTTAGAAGAGTTCTGTTCTTCTGATATTCTGTCTCTGGATGTTTGATTCTTTGTTTCCTTGGCTCCTGCCTCTTACTAAATAAGAGGGCCATAGTGGTTGTGATGAGAAGGGAGATTCACACATGAGAACAAAAGTTTGCTGCCTGCCCATAAACAGCAACTTTTTGTGCCTTCTCTTTCTTGGCTCCTGATATTGCTTTCTTGCATGTGCATTTCTCTTAATCATCCTCTGTGGTTCCTTTGTCTCGATCTCTTCCTTCATCCCTATATTTTCTGTTGCAGTTCTCAGTGGCATCCCTCTTCATGTTTTGTTCTTTTCTTATCTCTCTTGTAAGACCTCTGACAAGTTCTCCTTTGACTTAAGTATTGCCAAGTCACCCACAGATTTATCTCCAGTCTGAAGCCATCCATACCAACTGTCATTACCACTTCTCACATCAGTAATATCTGTCAGAGTCAGCTTGGATGACTGCAGTTTGTCTTTTACAAATAACATCCTATAACCAGTAAGTGTGCAGCTACTAAAATTACAACATTCAGTGGAGGAGTAAAAGAAAGAAAAGAAAGAAAGAACAGGAAGCTGTAGCTTCTCTGCTCATCTCCCTGGCTATCTTTCTTTGATTGTATTGCCTTTCAAAAGAAAGATATAAATATATTTTTCTTATGCCTTTGTTTCTTATTTATATGGCTTGTGAATATTCTATGATGGAACATTTTGTTTTGGCATGTGGATTATAACCGCACAGGTTTCCCTGGCCACTTAATAGGAAAGATCATTGTTCACAGGGCTGTTCTTTGCCTTTAGTTAGTGCAGTGGGTCCCCAGGTGTTTTTAGCCTACAAATCCCAGAAATCCCAGCTGGGAGTTGTAGGCCAACTAACAGGTGGGAAACTGGCTGGGATTTCTGGGAGCTGAAGGCCAAAAACATCTGGAGACCCCAGTTTGAGAATCACTGCTTTAGTGGCTATGGAAAGTCCCTGCATTTGCAATCCTTAGAACTGTAGTCATCAGTGTCACTTGGAAATATAGAAACTGAATTATTATTTTTTCTGATTTGCAGCCTGTGACATGAACGTCCACAAGCAATGTGTAATAAACGTCCCAAGTCTTTGTGGAATGGATCACACGGAAAAAAGGGGGAGGCTTTATTTGAAAGCTGAAGTGGATGGTGACAAGCTAGAGGTCACAGGTAAGAAAGCTGCTTAGAAACACTAAGCCTCATTTCCAGACCCTTCTTGACTATCTATGAAGAATATCCAAAACCAACTTTACTATTTCAATTCTGTATGCATTTGAAATGACAAAGATAATATTTTAACACCTTGTATATCTGTTCATTTTAAGTGAATATCTTTCCTATTAGATTGCTGTTTGAGATAAGGAATGGAATTCGGACATGACTGTTAATCTGTTTTAACCTTGTTTTTATTAGTATCGGTAACTTGTCATTATTGCTTTTATATTATTTGTTTTTTGTCGAATGTTCTGTACTGTTTATTTGAATTGTTTAGTTTATTGTTGTATTTTACGGCATTGAATGCTTGCCTTTTATGTTGAGAGCCCCCACAGGGAGATAGGGCAGGATAGATAGTAAGTTTTACTTATTAATATATTTGATATAAAGACCAGATCTGTTTGAGTAGGATTCTGGGAGACCAGGGTTCAAATTCCCACTTGACCATGGAAGCCCACTTGGTGACCTTGGACAAGTCACACTTTCTTAATCTCACAGGAAAGCCATGCCGACCCCCTTCCTTCCCCCCAAAAAAGTCTTGCCAGGAAAACCTCATGGTAGATAAATTTGAAATCATTGTGAAGGTGTATAACAAAACAAAAGCAACAATGTTAGGATGAGCATAGAACACACAAATATCACTGTCTATAAGAAATGATATGAGAGTAATTAGCAACTTAATTATATTTGTAGATAGCCACAAAATGGTTGTGTGTTCAGCATTTTTTTCCATTACAATTGTAAACAAAAAAGATTAAAATGCTGATCACATAGCTGTACATTTTTATTTACAATTGTTATGGAAAAAATGTTGAACACACAACCATTTGGTGGCTATCTACTTTCAAAGACAACCATTTCCTGTTGCTGCTCCATCTTTCAGTGGATATTTGTCCTGAGCCAAATGGTTTTCAAGACAGTGCATAACATATTTTCTTTAACTTATTTATGACATTTCTAGGCCATTGCTCAACCTGATTGCTCACAATGGTAGTAAATTATTAGCAGACGGAAGAACTGTGCCTTTTCCTACTTTATGTTCATGCCAAGTTACAGTATATCTCCATCTCTTTAAAAAAATACTTGTGATTATATTATTTTGTTAAGACCACTCTGGTCCCTATAAAATTTATGATTCATCAGATAAGTACATGTTTTAATGTGAGTTTCAAAGATGGCTTATAGTGGAGGCAATATTTGTTCCCAACTTCAGTTGTTATATGGTTTGTTTTTCTTCACTTGAGATTCAGCTTTAGCCTGAGAATATAGAACAGGTAGGATTGGTTCAGAAATAACATCGAGGCACATGCCCTTCTTTTGGCATTGATCCCAGTTTTCCCAGCATTTGTTCCTTTAACTAATTTAGTGTGCCTGTTGCCATGTTTTTGCAATTAAAAACTGTCCAACAAGGGATCAAAAGTCAGAGCTAAATTCATCCGGACTAAAGCATCACAGTAGACAGGGAGGCTTTTATAGCACATGTGCATATATGTGCACCCTGTTCAGGAGAACCTAATGCCCTATTTGGGTGGGTGGTACCACTCAACACCATTTCATTGGTTGGAAAATGTACCAAGCTTCAATTCTGTCAGCTCGCCAAATACAGTATCTAAAGGATCTCACCTGTAGACCTTAGCAGTTCCGTAAGAAGTAACATTATTTCTCTTTGTGCCATACAGAAAGCACAAAGAGAAATAATAAATCCAACCAGCTAATCTGTTAGTCTTAATCAAACTCATTAAATCAGTGGGAATGGTGTAATTCAGCAGCTGATTTAATGGGTCAGCTTCAGTTGGAATGAAGAATTGGACTGAGACCTAATTGAACAGGCTGTGTGAACACATATTGAGACACATTGTTCTGAGTCTGGACCAAATTAGGAAAATTACATTCAATAATGATGGTGCAATAGGATCCTCATACTTGCGGAATCAATATATGCTGTTTACTTATCTGTGGTTTAGGCTGCACTTTTGGATCTCCATTGTTCATTCCATTGAAAACAATAGGGTTCACTGGTGCAATGGGTTAAAGGCTGACCTGCTGACTTGAAGGTTGGTGGTTTGAATCAACAAGACGGGATGAGCTCCTGTCTGTCAGCCCTAGCTTCCCATGTGGGGACATCAGAGAAGCCTCCCAGCTGCATGGTAACACATCCAGACGTCCCCGTCTTTGTATACAGCTGATTCTCTCACACCAGAAGCAACTTGCCCCAATTTGCTTCTGGCACGATAAAAAACCCTATTGGCAGTATGTGTAGTTTCTACACATAATGTGGGGGTGTATCTCACACAGATGAGGGGGTCCTACTTTTTTTCTTAAATAGGTGAAGTTTGAGGTCCTGGTTTGCATATCTCTGTCACACTTTGAATTGGGCCATCTAGATATGGAAATCTTCTGGCACTATTTCAGCTTGGTGTACTTTTATTTGGGTAATGGGGGGATGGACAGGAGTCTTAGCTCCACTTTTTTTTTTTTTTTTGCTTGAGTACTGAAGACTCATGAAACATGTCATTTTGGTTTAAATGTCATTTTGAATGTTCCCTGTAGGTACCAGATCATAAGAGGCCATAGAATGTAAACAATATAATTATTTTTGGAAATCCTAATCTTGTGGCTTATCTTTCTGAAAGCTTTATGGCATCTATTCTTGAATTCTTACACAAATGTTAGACGTTGAGATAGCATTTCAAAGCTGTTACTTATTTTCATTGGGGGCTATGCAACTATAGTTTAATGTCAGGGTGAGCTAAAGCAGTTACAGTTAAAGCTTAGATATTAGAAAAGTTTACAATAAAAACACTTAAATATTTATAGTCCAGTCACTCTTTCTTTCAGCACATGTCTCCAGACAACTAAACTGTGGAAAAATTATGAGATATTTGGGATAACTTGTCAAATGTGTAAGGATCCCTTCACTGACTTAAAACTACAATGGCTAAATAAACTGACTTCAACTGTGGTGCATTTCAGCTTATTAATAAACACAATTCTTTTAACAGCACTTGATAAATCCAGCCACTTAATATGTTTATAGAGGGTCATTCCCAACTTCTTATGAATTGCTTCTTATATTTTGCAATATATGTTAAACAGTATAAACTAGGATAATAATAATCAATGGGTTAGATCAGGGCTTTCCAAATTGTGGGTCTGGACACATTAGTACGTCAGCTGCAGTGTGTAGGTGTGTTGCACAAATGTAACAAACACCTCTGAATCGGTATGAAATGAGCAATGAATCATATATTTGTAAAATATGAATGAAAGGTTTTCATGGGATATATTATGTCCCCATACATTTGATTATTACAATTTATGTATGTGTCCGTATCTCTGATAAGGTGTTTGTTTAATTTCTGGTTTGCTCATAAAACTGAATCACTGTGTCGCAAAATGATGCATGTCTAAAAATTGTGCCCCCAATATGGAATGTTTTGAAAGCTCTGGATTAGATGATATTGCAGTTTTCAGTTTACCTGAAAAAAAAGGGAGGGGTTGCTACTTGCCTATCCAAGGCCAAAAGTCAGTAGCGGTAGCCTTGACAAAATAGACTGGCTATAAGAGAGAGAGGCTTCTCAATGGTGCCACCCTGCTTATGGAATATCCTCAAAGAGGTGTCCCTCACGCATTGGCACAATCATATCATTTTAGAAAACTTCAACTGGGACTCCAGCTGTGTATGATATCCATATGTGCAATTGCTATACCTTACCTACTGAATATGTGAAGCTCCTGCAGCTCTCAAAAGCCACAGGAGCCCTTTGAGGATAAAAAGGTGGTAAAGGAAAGGGGAAGTAGGGGATGTAGAAAACTCCTTGGGCTCCCTATATTACAGTCAAAGTATTCAAGAAACAAAACCCTATGGTTTTCATTAATACATTTGAAAGAATTGCTTCCGAATGGGAACTTAGTAGCATATGCACATGCTGGTCAGCCCTTTTGAGATTCATCTCATGAATTGCATAATAATAAAATACTTCTCATACTATAGAAATTAGGATTTAAATACAGCAACCTAGAGGTAGCGGTCAAGTGACAAACTAAGACACTAGCTACTCTGACATGTAAAATCCAGATTATCTGTTTTGAACTGGATTATATTAGTCTGTACACTGGGGACCCATGAGTTGAGAACCACATTGCTCTAGGCGAATCTCTCTATATCTTTGAGATGAAAGCATTTTGCACATAAGCGAGATCTTGCACTGTGTTGAATGAGAAGATCAATTTTTCTTTGCCTCATTTACTGAAGCTAACCTATTTTCTTTTGTTTGAACCTTACAAAGGTCCATCTACAACATATCTGTATTTTTAAAATGTAGCGATCTTTTTTATTAATATATATGTTATGTGTACACTCTACGAGTGGTCGTGTGTGTATTGTATGACACTAAAATCAAATGTGTGCAAGTACTTGGAAATTAGTGAAATATTTGTGTAATTTTTTCATATATCTGTAGTATCGAGTTTCATTCATTGCAGAAGCTGTTACTTTTATCAGAACAGTAGAGTCTCACTTATCCAACACTCGCTTGTCCAACGTTCTGGATTATCCAACACATTTTTGTAGTCAAGGTTTTCAATATATCGTGATATTTTGGTGCTAAATTTGTAAATACAGTAATTACAACATAACATTACAGCATATTGAACTACTTTTTCTGTCAAATTTGTTGTATAACATGATGTTTTGGTGCTTAATTTGTAAAATCATAACCATTTTGATGTGTAATAGGCTTTTCCTTAATCTCTTTTTTTTATCCAACATATTTGCTTATCCAACGTTCTGCTGGCCCGTTTACATTGGATAAGCGAGTCTCTGCTGTATATACAAAAATGTTCAGTGTTAGTATTATGTACATGCAAAGAAACATTCTAAAAACAAAAATGTGCACTATGAATTTCATTTGTATTAATAGGCATAATCTCAAATAAAGTACACACTTCTGAATTGAGTGTCATTGAAACTGTTACCATGAAAATGATAACCTTGTAACTGGAAGCAGTAAGAGATATTATAGAAAATAAGCTGCTTCCTCGCTGTCAATTTGACTTCCCACTGGTACATTAATAAAAAGAGTCCTTTATAGTTCTTTGCTTAATCTAATCTGATAAATGATGCTATTTCACCGACTATACAGAAACATTTTATGGGCTTTGGATTCAGATGTGTCAATAGAGTTGAAGGGAATACAATGTAGTTAGCCTGAGGCATTGCCTAGCAATAAGATTTACCAGTCTACTATTTGTACATTATATCACAAAATATCTGTTCATTAAAAAAAAACCACAGGAAGAAGATTAATAATAAAAACAAGCAAAGACATTTAGAATTCAAGAGAAGAGAAACAGAAATTGACTAGTGTATACTGTATACCAGGGGTCCTCAAACTTTTTAAGTGGAGGGCCGGTTCATGGTCCTTCAGATTGTTGAGGGGCCGAATTATCATTTGAAAAAAATATATGAACAAATTCCTATGCACACTGCACATGTCTTATTTGTAGTGCAGAAACACCCCCCCCCAACAACAATTATTTATTTTTATTTATTTGCTACATTTATACCCCACCCTCTCTCATGCCGAAGAGCAGCTTACAAGTTGTATGTACATACAATATATTATATTATTAGCATAGCACAATATTAGCATTATATATTACTATATTGTACTATACCACTATTCCATAATATTGTTAGTAGTATTACATTTAATATATAACGTATAATTAATATTATTATATTATAGAATATTATTATATTGTATTATTATTAGCCACCCTGAGTCCCCTATTGGGTGAGAAGGGCGGGGTAGAAATACTGTAATAAATAAATAAATATTATGTTGTATTACATTATAATATTATTATCAATATGTATACACAATATATTATATTATTAGCATAGCACAATATTGGTAAATGAAAGAACAATACAATATTTAAAAATAAAAACGATTTCAACCAACATATTGTAAACCTATCAGGATTTCAATGGGAAGTGTGGGTTTGCTTCTGGCCAATGAGATAGTCAAGTTAAGTAGGATTGTTGTTGTTGTTGTTGTGTGCCGTCAAGTCATTTCAGACTTTGGGGGAGCCTAAGTCTAAAAGTGAGGGTGGGGGCCAGGTAAATGACCTTGGAGGGCCGCATCCGGCCCCCGGGCCTTAGTTTGGGGACCCCTGCTGTATACCCTTTGGCAGGACTGTGGAGGCATGTTATGTGGAGAAAGGAAAAGGGACCCAAAGACAGTGAAATGTCTACAGATTGATTCTGGTTTACAGCTTTCTATCTTTACTGACATCCATGATGATATGCTACATAGATATAATGTCAAGCTTAGATTACAAAGGAGAAGAATGCATTATTATTATTATTATTATTATTATTATTATTATTATTATTATCATCATCATTATCATCCCCACCACCACCACCACCATGGGGACTCAAGGCGGCTAACAATCCCATACTTTTATCAAAGTCTAAAAAAGTGCAGTACAAAAGTCTAAAAAATAATTAAACAGTACAGTGTAGTAAAAATAGATTAAAATATGATAAATACAATAAGAACAGCCTCTAAAACTCACAGTCACGCCCCCAAGAATCCCACTCACACTTCCCCAGCAGCATGCATATCTGGTTTGTTATTTAAAGTAGAATGTCCCCTTCCCTCCTGACCATTAAAAGAGAAAACTACCTGTTTAATGCAACCACACATATAGGAAATCATGTTTTGGCTCTCAAGTGGTCTACATAATCAGGCCTCTTCTACACTGCCATATAAAATGTTTTGACCTACAACTCCCAGAAACCCCAGGCAGTTTACCAGCTGTTAGGATTTCTGGGAGTTGAAGGCAAAAACATCTGGGGACCCACAGGTTGGGAACCACTGCTCTGTAGGAACATCATTCAAATAAGACATAATGTATTAAAGATTCCACAAAATCTCACTAAATTATTGGTTCTAAGTGAGATGGGTTATGTTTGCACAGTGAGATAGTTTGTCAAGATGTGGCTTGGTTGACCTAATGCAGTATTTCTCATCTCCACCATGATAATAAGAGACAAAGCCTTTTTTCCATTGAGGTTTCTTGAATTTGCTCAGAAAATTATTTGAGTTTACAGTATATACACAAACACACACACACACACACACAAGACATTCATATACATATATATGTATATGTATATCTGTGTGTAAATATGAGTCCCCTCAGGGAGATAGGGCAAGGGTGGGGTATACTTGAAGTTTTATCATCATTATTTTCATATGTGAGTAAGCAAACGCTCTTACATGACTTGATGGTTCTGGACCAAACTAAGTACACAGACTCTTGTTATCCAACTTAAAATACTGGTAGGATCTCAACTAAAGCTCCCCTCTATTCAGGGCACCAAAAACAACGAAATGGCTATGTATGTATGCAGTGCTTTAGTCACAAGAGAGCAGTATAGATTGTGAGGCTATCTCAGGCCCCTTCTACACTGCCCTATATCCCAAGATCTGATCCCAGATTATCTGGTTTAAACTGGATTATATGAGTCTCCACTGCCAGATAATCTGGGATCAGATCCTGAGATATAGGGACAGTGTGGAAGGGGCCTCAGAGAGTGAGATGACACATGAAAATGTGCTAGAGAGCCAGAGCAGTGCTATGGAGACTTTCTAAGGGAGGCCTTCATAGAAGGACAGACAAAGATGGAAGTGAGCTGGAGAAGGGAGAAAGGAGTCCTTCAGATGACAAAACTTGAAAAATAATTTGGCCTTTAATGGAATCCTATATTCAGAGCACTATGCATGGAGAAAAAAATTAACCTGAGTTAATCTGTGCTGAGAAACTGAGTACTGAAACTTTTATAAAACACTAGCGTATTTACCTGGTGTTCCATTTTCCGATGGGAACATTCATAAAATCATAAAGCTAACCATGAGTATTTCAAATAAATATTTATTACCTGAGCAACATTGAATACATTCACTATTCGTAAATATAATGTGATACATCTACAGAAATATAATTACCTTAGATACTAAGGTTAACTGCTTGCTCTAGAAAAAAACAATGAATCAGTTTTCTATGACTTGTGGTACAGAACACAACCCAAGAGCCTTTTAAATGCTCTGTGGTTATTATAGAATTACTCTTTAGAAGTCAAGACCTGTAAACGTAATGAAGAGTCATTGCCCTTATGAGACATTTTAAAATAGTTTGGCAGAACTGAGAATAGTAATGTATTACGGAGCCTCATATTTCCAAAGGGCATCAAGAATTATGACATTTAATACTATAAAGAAAATGTAATTCATATTGATATTGTCATATGGTGTTGCTGCAGATAATTAGAATGGTCTAATGTCTCATTATTTTTGTAAATTGGAAATTCATTGAAATAGTATTTAGCTTTCATTTCATTTGCACAAAGAGGGATCCATTAAGCTCTTTCTAACAAGGTGCTATTGATGTCAGAAGTATTATGAGAAGGAGAGGTCTTCATAATTTAGTTTTAGTCCCAACACATCATGAATAATATCAAAGAAATAACAATGACACTGAGGGAGTTATCATGTGGCATTATATATTCCTGTATTGCTAGAATGAAGCTTCTAGCAATATAGGAGTATATAATGAACAAATTAAATACTTTCTCTTGCAGATGTATCAACAAACTACTGTCTTAAAGCAACACAAATGTGCTTTTGTGCAATATTAAAGAGGTATATGAGGTTTGTAAATCCTGGTAGTCATGGGGAAATAGTTTACCCTTGGCTCCAGTATGTTTAGTATTTGTATTTTGTTAGGGGTTTGAATTCCTGCTAATTTCATTCCAGGATTTGGGGGCATTTGAAAAAATGTAACTGCTTAAAGTAAAATAAACTTAGTGAATAGTCTTATTGTAATGGTCCAAAAGTAATGTAACATATCTTGGATCCTGGCTATTTGAGGGTCCAAGCTCTGGAGGAGAGCAAATGTGGTCCCTATCTTTGAGAAGGGAAAAAAGGACGACTCAAACAATTACTGTCCGGTCAGCCTCATGTTGATACTGGACAAGATTCTGGAAAAGATTGTTAAGGAAGTGGTTTGCAAACACTTAGAAAGGAATGCGGTCATTGCTAATAGTCAACACGGATTTATCAAAAACAGGTCATGCTAGACTAATCTGATCTTTTTTTTTTTTTGTAGAGTTGCAAGTTGAGTAGATATAGGGAATGCTGTGGATGTATCATATCTGGATTTCAGTAAGGCCTTCGACAAGGTCCCCCATGACCTTCTGGCAAACAAAGTTAGTCAAATGTGGGCTAGGCAAAACTACTGTTAAGTGGATCTGTAATTGGCTAAGTGAACAAACTCAAAGGGTGCTCACCAATGTGTCTTCTTCATCCTGGAAAAAAGTGGCAAGTGCCGCAGGGTTCCATCTTGGGCCCAGTTCTGTTCAACATCTTTATTAATGATTTAGACGAAGGGTTAGAAGTCTCCAAAGCACAGAATTCAAAACAATCTTAACAGATTAGAGAGATGGGCCGAAACTAACAAAATGAAATTCACCAAGGACAAATGCAAGATACTCCACTTAGGCAGAAAAAAATGAAATGAAAAGATACAGAATGGGGGACGCCTGGCTTGACAGCAGTACATGTGAAAAAGACCTTGGATCCTCATGGACAACAAGTTAAACATAAGCCAACAATGTGATGCAGCAGCAAAAAAAAAAAAGCTTGCATAAATAGGAGTCAAGTGTCTAGATTCTACCCCTCTATTCTGCCTTGGTCAGACCACACCTGGAATCACATTGTGTCCAATTCTGGGCACTGCAATTGAAAGGAGATGTTGACAAGCTGGAATGTGTCCAGAGAAGGGTGACTAAAATGATCAAGGGTCTGGAGAACAAGCCCTATGAGGAGCGGCTTAAAGAGCTGGGCATGTTTAGCCTGCAGAAGAGAAGGCTGAGAGGAGACATGATAGCCATGTATAAATATGTGAGGCTAAGTCATAGGGAGGAGGGAGCAAGCTTGTTTTCTGCCGCCCTGAAGACAAGGACGCAGAACAATGGCTTCAAACTACAGGAAAGGAGATTCCACTTGAACATTTGGAAGAACTTCCTCACTGTGAGAGTTGTTTGGCAGTGGAACTCTCTGCCGCAGAGTGCGGTGGAGGCTCCTTATTTGGAGGCTTTGAAACAGACTGGATGGCATCTGTCGGGGGTGTTTTGAATGTGATTTTCCTGCTTCTTGGACTGGATGGCCCACGAGGTCTCTTCCAACTCTATGATTCTATGATTATGAGCCCATTACAGCTCTAATATCTTCAGCAGAAAGATTTCTCTCTGTCCCACCAGTATCTCAATCTCGTTTAGTAGGAATTAGGGAGAGGTTCTTCTCAGGTGCTTAATGTGGATTAAAGAAGTGGGATTAAAAATCCTCATACCTCAAGGAGAGTCCACACATGGAGCTCTCAGTCCCAGAAAATGATCCCACGACATCCAGAAAAATTTGGTTAATTAAAGGGAACCCCAAAAGGTATAGCGAGACATACACTGGAAATTTTCTTCTATTTTTTTTCTTTATGACTCTGAGATGTGCTGCAGCTTGTAAGCTTTTTGCCAGAGTTGCTGCAGATATAATGAAGGGAGCACAAGTAGATTTTCTCCTCTCCCTCACTCCTGGTGCTTCCAGGTCTGCCCCCTTGAACCCTGTTTCCCTTTGGGGTTACTTACCCACAACATGCTGCTGCCCACTGTGTAATTTCAATCCCTGTTTCCTTTTAGAAATACACATGATTTTTTTTTCGTGTCAGGAGTGATTTGAGAAACAGCAAGTCGCTTCTGGTGTGAAAGAATTGGCCATCTGCAGGGAGGTTGCCTAGCGATGCCCGGATTTTTTTTGATGTTTTTACCATCCTTGTGGGAGGCTTCTCTCATGTCTCCGTGTGGAGCTGGAGCTGATAGAGGGAGCTCATCCATTCTCTTCCCGGGTTGGATTCAAACTGGCACCTTCAGGTCAGCAACTCAACCTTCAAGTCATCAGTCCTGTCATCACAAGGGTTTAACCTATTGCACTACCAGGGGCTCCATAGGAAATAAGATCAAAGCATTGGTCGGAGAGAGTTGCCTTCCTTTTGTGTTTCCATTTAGCCACTTGTGTGTCCATGGCTCCATCTGTTTACATCCCACATTAGCTGTTTCAGGATTTTAAAATGAGGATAAGCACTGGAGCAGTCTACACCAGCATACCACAAGGTAGCATTGGGCCATCCAGTGTTTTGTAGCAGTGCATTTTTAACCCGATGTCAGATTTTATGCTAACCTTTTTGTCGCATTATTTTCATGCCATCCCACGATCATGCACACTTTTTGGGTTTGCGTTTTCCAGTTGTCGTCCGCCTTTTCATCCCATTTTCTACCGGGTTTTCAGACCTGTCTAGATGGGTCTCAATGACTACTCCAGTCTTTGGCATTTTCTTCCCAGAGAGGCTAGAATAGTTCCCTCATTCCTCTTCTTCCCACAGCAAGTTGAAACATCCTTTTCTTATTGGCATCTCTCATAGCATTTTATCTGCTCAGAGACATTCTTGACACTTTATTTTTATTTCTCTTTGGCGTTCAAAAGAGAGGAAGTGCTCTTACCTGCCATAGATGGAAGAAAAGAGCTGGGTGGGGGGAGCAGAAGGACATATATTTTGCTTCTTGCCCCTCCCTATGGTGTATTACGTGTATTACATAATAATGCCAAGTGTCTGATTTGGAGAATAAAAAAGAACTCCTGCTCCCAATTATGCCTGGCCTGTATCATTAAAAATAGGTTGCCATCCAATCGGTGGACGATAGAAGCAATAGTCCTTTTATAAGTTGGTATTCTGTCCAAACATTGTCATCATCTTGCTGCTTTGAAGAAAGAAACACAAAATCAGCAAGAATAAGGAGGATATCTATCTGCATGCTAATTATGTAGACAAAAGTACAAATCTCGTAAAACAAAAGTGAGGAAAACAATGATTTTTTTTGCCCTGTTAGCAACCTGTGCTTAGCACTTTCACTGACATATCTTGAATAGCCTTTCTATTCTTTTCCTCCTGTCACTTCTTTGCTTTTCAATGTTTTTTTGCTATGAGAAGCAGAGCAAAAAAAAAAAAGTATTGCATAAAGTCTAGATATTAGTATTGTTTCCTACATCTGAGATTGTGCCTGCAGGACATGTTACTGATGCTCTAGGAATGTTTTGTATCAGCAATTAATGCAAATAGCCTTAGTTTCAAACATAGAAGTCCTCATATGTTGAAAAACTTGTTTTATTGGCACCTGTTTAAGTATCTGTAAGGGATGATCTATAGACACATAGTGGAAATTTTTTCTTCCTTCCTATATTACTGAAAACGCATTCCTAAACATACACAAATATAGTAAGTGAAAATATTTATGATTTGTTTTTGCAATAATACGTTACTTGGGGTAGTGCCAAATAATGCCACAAAAGTGTGTAATTTGGTATGGAATTCCTTAAATTTCCTAATTTTTGGTATCAAACCAATTGCTTAAAGAGGTCGGTGCTGAAAATTTCAGAGAAATCCAATATTACTCCTCCCATTTTACTGGATTTTCTTCTAAAACACATACCAATCACATATACAGTAGAGTCTCACTTATCCAAGCCTCGCTTATCCAAGCCTCTGAATAATCCAAGCCATTTTTGTAGTCAATGTTTTCAATATATCATGTTTTTTCGGTGCTAAATTCGTAAATACAGTAATTACAACATAATATTACTGCGTATTGAACTACTTTTTCTGTCAAATTTGTTGTATAACATGACGTTTTGGTGCTTAATTTGTAAAATCATAACCTAATTTGATGTTTAATAGGCTTTTCCTTAATCCCTCCTTATTATCCAAGATATTCGCTTATCCAAGCTTCTGTTGGCCCGTTTAGCTTGGATAAGTGAGACTCTACTGTATGTTGGAAATTGTAAGTACAGTAACTAGCTGTGCCTGGCCACGCGTTGCTGTGGCGAAGTCTGGTGGTATGGGAAATAAAGTATTGAGGAATTGGTGGTATTTAAGGTAAAGGGTAAAGGTTTTCTCCTGACATTAAGTCCAGTTGTGTCTGACTGCACACTGAAGTGGATTATATGTCAGTGTGGAGTCAAGATAATCCAGTTCAAAGCAGATAATATAAGATTATAAATGGGTTATATAGCTGTGTGGAAGGGCCTTGAGTCTACACTGCCATATAATCCAGTGCAAATCTGATAATCTGTATTTTATAGGTAGTGTGGAAGAGGCCTAAGTGAGGTCTAACTCTGCCTGTCCCCTGGGCTGCGTGGGTTGCTAGGAGACCCAGTGGGCGGAGCTTAGCCTTCTAACTGGCAGCAATTGGAAAAAAACAATTATTCGTCTCCCTCTAATTAGGACTTTATTTTTCTTTTCTTTTTGTTGTATGAACGTAGAGGCATGGATGAGGGGTTGTGCTGCCAAGTTTAGTATTTCTGGGATGTGTAGTTTAGTTGTTTTGTCCTAGGCCGAAATTTCATTACCCTTTTATATATATAGATTGTAAGAAGTATAGAGCTACTCACTCAGGGTTTTTTTTCCGCTCTTTCCAGATTAGTTACATTTTATGCCTTCTCAAGCATAGTAAAAGTTCTAGAGTAAAAATGACAGCAACATTAAATTAAAAACTTGTGTAGTATTTCAGAATTATACTCAGAAGCAACCAATCCTCATGATGAATATAAGGACTTTAAGGAAACTAAGAAATTAAAGATAGTAATAAATAAAATGAAGCATCTATCTTGAGGGAGACATGGGCAACCAAGTTGATAAAAGATTTGGAAGCTCTATAGGCAACAGTTTAGGCAGCTGGGTACGTTGTTTGGAGAGAGATGATCTGTTAGCCACTTTTAAATATTTGAAGGGATGCAGAAAATAAAGCCAGCTTGTCTTCTGCTGCTTCAGAGACCTAACCCATTGAATTCAAGTTACAAGAAAAGATTCCACTTAAATATTGGGAATAATTTATTGATAGTAAAAGCTGTTTGACAAAGGTATAATCTGCTTTGGAGTTTAGTGGCATTTCATATTAGACACAATTCTGTATCAAGAACACATATGCAAATCCACAATAAAATTTCTCATGCCATACAAATCCAATTCACCACTTGGAGTAGAGATTTAGACTATCTAATGCCAATTCTGTTCCACTCCCCCTCCGCATATTGTTTATTTGTTAGTGCTCTTAGTGCTATATATAGATTTAAAGATTTCAGTCTGAAGATTACAAAACTGTTTAAGTAAATTAGTATGGATAACTTATGATTGTTACAAAGTGGGTGGGGCAGCTAGTGCCAGCTTTGATGTTGCAGAATGAAAGACTGTTCTGTTGGACTTTTAAAAAACTGAACACTTATGCAGACTTCACTGTTTGTTTGTGTGATATGCCCAGGTCTTGCTTTTCATTGTTTATTGTCTCTGACAGACAGAAACAGCAGTGTACCATTGTAACTCCCACCAGATTCATTCCCTTATTTTTAAAAAGAGGGGAAGGGAAAGTCATGTTTTCCACCAGCCAGTTTGGGAGGCATTCTGAGCTGTGATTTACCACTGGGGTGTAATAAAAAAGTATGTGAAATATTAGGCTGTGTTTGCCTAGTATTTGTTGCATTGGTTCACTACTGAGATTTTCTGTCTTTAGGCATTAATAGAAAGCATGAGCCAAATAATTTGCTTTCATCTTCTCCCCCTTTTTCTTTATTATCCCTGAGGCAACATAAATGAAACTAAGCAGTAAAAATTCTAATCACAGTGCAAACTCTATAGGAGAAAAAAGACAGGAGATTTTCAGGGTGTGTATGTGTGTGTTGATTCCTCTTTTCCTTTTAGCCCTCTGTAGATCCATTCTACAGATGGAACCCCCAGTGCCCAGTGGGTCAAACCCGTGAGCTGTTAAACTTGCTGACCAAAAGGTTGGCAGTTAGAATTTGGGGAGCGGAGTGAGCTCCCGATGTTAGCCCCAGCTTCTGCTAACCTTGCAGTTCAAAAACATGGAAATGTGAGTAGATCAATAGGTACTGTTCCAGCAGGAAGGTGACGGCACTCCATGCAGTCATGCCAGCCACATGACCTTGGAGGTGTCTACAGAAAATACCAACTCTTCCGCTTAGAAATGGAGATGAACACCAACCTCCAGAGTCGGACACGACTAGACTTAATGTCAGGGGAAACCCTTTACCTTTACCTTAGATCTGTTCCAGAGATCTGGGAAATTGTAGAAGAGTGTGGGAAGTGTCACAAAAAACAGAATGGGGAACAAATGTAATCTGGTCTAAAAGCCGCCATGGGTCTCCACTCTACTTCATGGGCAGAAGTAGCACTTCTCATTGTGGAACAGCATTTCTTTGATCCTTTTCTAAGCATTTGTAGGTCCTACAACTCATGTTGACCATAGAATTGCACTGAAGACCTACAAATGCCTGGAAAAATATTCTTAGTAAGAACCTCTAGGTCCTCCAAAGTAGAGTTGACCATAGAGGTGTGTTGGAAGACCTAGAGATTCCTGGGAAAAACATATTGACTAAAGAATGAATAATCAACTCTGCAAAGGTCAGACCTGCAAATATGGAGGGCCAACTGTAGTTTTTCCTTTCAAAGATGCAGCCTCTTCAACACATCATGTTCATATGCGAGCATTAGATTAGAAAGTTACTGACAACATTATCCATAAGTGGGAAAGAAGGGAGGAGGGGAAGCAGTGAAAAATGGATAATGTCCTTACTCTAACCAGTGTCAGCAAGCATTCTTGTGCTTCCCAGATACTTGCTTGCAGATTCGTCTGCCACTCTTCCTTTCCAAGTCTCCCTTACATGGAAGAAAGAGCACACAGCTGATGTGGCAGTAACTTTAGAAATTAAATTGAAGACACGTTGGGTAGTGGCGAGAATTTTCCTAAGCACTGAGATACTGCCCTTCTTCGTATAGGGCTGGTTAAGATGCAATACTGTAGCATACTTAGCATTTCTGAAATGAGCTATGCAGGTTTTTTGGGTTCATATGTAATTACCTTTATACATAACTATGAGGAGGAGTTCAGAAACTTTCACTTGCAGTTTACCATACTGCTTGACTCTTAACAAACTGTAATGAGTTTTAGCTATGATTAAAAGAAACAAGCCAACTTGAAGTGATGGCACATGTAGTTAGCTTGTTCGTTAGAACTAAAATGTTATGAGGACCTTGGAAGACATCTCAGTGTGCCCCATTTAATCACCCCCCTCATTTTTTGATGTAATTCAGGATATCCAATTTTTATATGATTTTATATGATTTTTATTTACACACATTAACAGCTTACAGTGTAAACAAAACACAACACAATGAACATTTTACAAACACATAACCTTACCACCAAGACCTGAACAAGTATCATTTCCTTTGCCATAAATTTGTGAGTCAACCAGTAAACAAATGTCATATCCAAGATTCTTGACCAACAAAGTTGTATTGTTTTCCTTTTTCACTCTCTAAAACATATTTAATAAAAACTGACCGGTATAAATCAAAATCAGATCTATTAGTTTCCCCCTGAACACCTTCATTTCCATTGATAATTTATCATTTAAAGCTACGTTCCATACCTCCCCATACCATGCTTCCAGTGTGAGATTGGTTACTATCTTCCAATTCCTTGCAATTATAAATCTTGCCACTGTGGGTAAAATAATCACAAATTCTTTCTTTTCCATTTCTAAATTCAACTTTCTGGCATCCATTAGTAATGCTAACCTAGCATCTGGGGTGATGTTTAATCCTGTAATGTTACCTATTTCTATAAATATGTTGTTCCCAAAACTCTTCAACTGGGCACATTCCCACCATAAATGAAAATATGTCCCTTTATGCATGCCACATCTACAGCAGAGGTTACTTTGCTTCCTATCCATCTGGTGTAGTTTAACCCGTGTGGTATACCATCTCCATATAACTTTATAAACATTTTCATTTCATCTAATTGACAGATTCTTAACCACTCGCCACTTTAGAACCATTTTCCAATCAATATCCATCAGAAACCCTAGGTCTCCTTCCTATATCTTTTCTAACAGCTTCCACCCTATTTCTTCACCTATTAATCAAGTGTATATTTTTTAATTAAACCTTTCCCAGATATTTCTTGCTTTTTAAGTTGACTTAGCCATTCTTTATATTTATTTAGCTCTCTACATCTGGAGGATATCCAAATGAGGATGAAAATTGATACACCACAATTATTCCGAAGTATACCTAGTGCTCATCACCTGAGACAGCCCTCACCATTGGGAGGTTTCTCCTGTTGTTTAAACACAATATATTTCCTCCCAAATTTTTACCCATTGGTTCTAGTTCTGTCCTTTGGAGCAACAGAAAACATGTTTGCTCCATTGTTTGTTGGCAGCAATTCTGACCCCCTGTAGTTTAAAGTAACCATAATTTAGGGTTCAAATTATTATTGTTATGTGCCTTTAAGTTGAGCCTATCCTAGGGGTTTCTTGGCAAGATTTATTCAAAGGAGATTTATCATTGCTTCCACTACAGCTGACCGAATGCATTTAAGCATGGTTCCTGTGGCAGAGCAGGGATTTAAACTGGCATCTCTCAGAATCCTAAGGTTCATCTACAGTATACAATTAACGCAGTTTGACATCTCTTTCAACTGCCCTGTCTCGATGCTGTAGAATTTTGGGAGTTGCAATTTTAAAAGGTCTTTAGCCTTTTCTGCCAGCTATTGCTGGTGCTTTACCAAACTCTGAATCCAGGATTCCATTGCATTGAGCCATGGTAATTAAAGTGGAGTTAAACTGTGCTAAATCTGCATTGCAGAATCAGACCTAGCCCAAAATTTGAACCACTACATCATACCAGCTTGGTGGATGCTTCTGATGCCCTTGTAATGGAAGGAGTGTTCATTGCGGCTTGTTCTCATAATATTATTATATTCTTTCCAAACCAGGGCAAAAATGAGTTCTGCTAAAACCAGAGAGACTGGGTTTCCTTCTTTTGGAAGGAAGGCATTTTTTTCCGCAGTCATTAAATTTAACTTTAAGGTCACTTTGCTAGACCCGAAGTCATTTGCCTGTGATTCTTTTAGATGTGAAAGTTCCTCTGGTGGCTTCCTAAACTTCTCCAAATGTTTAGCTTTATTAAAATTCTGAGCAATGCTTTTGTGTTCTCTTTCAAATGAATATAAACCGAATGTTCTGTACTGAAAACAGATGGTATTAACTTCGGGAATACTAAGATAGACATAATGGCTAATGTTTCTACAGCAAAAGTTTCCGTGATAAATTCCCTCTTTATACTGGCCCATCACATTAGCAGGGCTGTGAGGATCAGTGCCTTTTGCACACCTCAAGTCATTGTAAGAAGAACATGTTATTACTTGGGCCCCATCTACACCGCCATATAATCTAGTTTCTGAATCCAGATTTTCTGCTTTTTGTGAATTATAATATGCCTGTGTATGGTTGGGATGAATATGAGTGCATTAGATAATTTGCGTAATAATGTACTATTGGAATTATGTTTTGATCAGGTCAGCACAACAGTTTTTTCAGTGTGAGGTTTTAGTTTTTGTAAGCATTCCACTAATACTGGTGGGCTGACAGTATTGTGATGGAAAGAGTAAATGAAGTGTTGAATATACATGCAACTGACTCCCTTAAAAAAAGAAAGAAGCCACAATTGTTTTCTAAGTTAATAAGCAAGCTATTCCTCTCACTTTGCTCATACCCACTAAATGCATCATTTCATCTCTTTGCATGGCTCCAACCTTAACATTTCTCCTGATACTCAGCTCCATCCATGTTCAGGTCAGAATAGCAGGTGTTTAACATATTCTTGACCCACTGGGAAGAAAACTGTCTAATTTAAGCTTGTATCTCTTAAAATGGCATATGTCCCTGACACATCTTTACCCAGCATGTTTATAATTGTTGCAGATTCAAATCTGGAGTGCCCCTACCCATAAATCTTTGGAAAATCATGGCAGTAAAGATGTCTGGCACAAAACTTAGAAAAGTAATCATTACAGGCAGTCCCTAATTTACAGAAATTGGACTTACATACACCTCCTCGTTACAAATGGGGATGTGGCAGTGAGAGAAAATCTAACCCTAGGAAGAGAAATCCACTCATGTAAAAGTTATCATGGGGAAAAGGTGTTTCCACTTTATCCCAGTCTTTGTTTCCATGACAAACCATTCTTTTCAAAATCCAATTGTCACAGGGATAAAAAGTGAGATGAATTCTTCAGATCAGGGGCACAGGCAGCAAAACAGACATCACAGGGCTGTTAACCCTTCCCTAGGCAATCAAAAACTTTAAAAAATATTTTGGGTGGAGTTATACTTAAAAATATACCTGTCCCAATTTACAGTGACGTTCAACTTAAGAACAAATCTTAAATATCTTTTCCCACCCCATTTTTTTGCTCTTATTTATTTCATTTATTTAGTCATGCAATGGTCAATGGGAAGGAGTTGTTCCTGAAAATCTGAAGCCCTCTTCTATTGGCATGCTCCTTTATCTCGTGCTGCTTTTTTTTTTTTTTTTGTCGTGTCAGGAGTGACTTGCGAAACTTCAAGTTGCTTCTAGTGTGAGAGAACTGGCTTCTCCAAGGCTGTTTCCTTGGAGATGTTTTACTATCTTGTGGGAGGCTTCTCTCATGTCCCTACATGGGGAGCCAGTGCTGACAGATGAGAGCTCACCAGCTCTCCCTGGATTCGAACCACTGAGCTTTCTGTCAGCAGTCCTGCCGGCACAAGGGTTTAACCTATTGCGCCACCGAGGGCTCCATCTCATGCTACTGATCTTGGTAGATATGGTATCCCCAAACGGGAATGTGCTGTCCAGTTGTTGTCAAGTTTTAACAACTTTGGTTTAAAACTGATCAAGAAGGGCTGCTGCTGCTGCTGCTGCTGCTGCTGCTAATAATAATAATAATAATAATAATAATAATAATAATAATAATAATAATAGATTTCATTTATTACCCACCCCTCCTGGTGGTGTGGTTTGAGACAAGATACAACACATTAAAAAACAAATGATCATAAAATACAATAAATTACTAAATTACATAGAGAAACACACAGAAATATGAAAACTTGTACCACACACAGCTGCAGAATTGACATATAGTGGCAATAAAAATGTAAATCGAAATTCATGCTTGAAAATTGACTGGGTAGGCCTGCAAGAATAGACGGGTCTTCATTTGTGTTTTAAATTCTGACACCTCATTTAGCTGTCAGAGCTCTTCCGGCAGGTCATTCCAGAATTATGGGGTGGCTGATCAAAATGCCCTTTGGTTGACAGTCGCCAGTTGGGTTCTGGCTGGTTGAAGTTACCTTAGTGGGGGCAAGGATTATACAGGATAAGGCAATTTGTAGATAATCTTGATCCAAACAATGTGGAGGAGATGTAAGTGAAGTGCCTGGCATCAGATTAAATCACCATTTGTACTGTTTTGCAGGAGGTTCCACTCCTCCACATAAGCCAATAGGAAATTTCCTTTCTGCCAATGAAGCCAATGCAATTTGGAGAGATGGGAAAGAGCAGGAAAATATGTTTTTCTTCTAGTGTGTCAATATGAAAGTTCTATGAAACTGCTGTACCAACTACCTGTTCTTTCCCTTTACCTCCTTCTTACATAAACTAAAGATCCATAATAATCTTGTGATGGAAAGGATAATGTGGCTTTCACCTTAAATATCCATGATTACAGTACGATATGCCTAACAGCTAAGCATTATTTTAATTGAATATATTATAATTCAGATTGCGTTTTTGTATCTGCAGTGAGAGATGCAAGGAATCTAATTCCGATGGATCCAAATGGACTTTCAGACCCATACGTGAAGCTGAAACTTATTCCAGATCCCAAGAATGAGAGTAAACAAAAAACAAAAACCATCCGCGCCACGCTTAATCCTCATTGGAACGAGACTTTCAAGTTGTAAGTTCCAATGCAAACTTTTTTCTTCCAGTTTCTTTGTTGTTTCATATATTTCATAAATATACCAAAACAGCCACTGGTTTTCTGTGCTTCTTTGCAGTAAATTAAAGCCTACAGACAAAGATAGAAGGTTGTCTGTGGAAGTTTGGGATTGGGACCGAACAACCAGGAATGATTTCATGGGCTCTCTTTCTTTTGGGGTGTCAGAACTCATTAAATCACCGGCATGTGGATGGTAAGAGTTTTTGTGATGGCCTCTCACACATTACTGATATGTCTTTTATCTGTTACTAAGATAAACCCTTGTCAAATATGTAAAGGTTTCCTAACTATATCCTATTGATATTATATTGTATGACTTGCTTTGTTGTTTTTTGGGGTGGTGGTAAAGTTGGAATCAATAAACTGCTCAGGTCCAGACTATTTGACAACCACATCTCCTACTATAGACCAACTCAGATACTGCGGTCATCGGAGGAGGCCCTGCTCTCAGTCACACCTCTGTCCCAAGCATGGCTGGTGGGAACGAGAGAAAGGGCCTTCTCCATGGCTGCCTCCCACCTCTGGAACTCCCTTCTTAAGGAATTAAAGACCAGGAAATGTTTGTGTTTATGATTTATAGGTACAAACTACTTAACCAGGAAGAAGGTGAATATTACAATGTCCCAATACCAGAAGCTGATGAGGATGGAAATACTGAACTGAGGCAGAAGTTTGAGGTGAGACTATAAACACACGTAGGACAATATGTAGTTCAGTAATCCTGACACTGGAATTTCTGTAGAAGCACATCTACTAATCCCTCTGGATTTTCACTGTGTCTTTTAATCCAGTTTGCACAATTTTTGTTCTAGTGTTATGTGCACAGCACTAGAATTTTTGATACCACAATTAAAGAAACATTAAAAGTTATAGTTCTCTTAATGATACAGTCAAGGGAGCTGTAAGGACTATGTGCTAAAGATTCAGATCCCTCCTTTCAGAATGTTTTTCCATTCAATCTTTCTTACAAAATAAGGACCTCATTTTCTTTTGCTTGTCTGAAGTGTTACTCAATTTGTTGTCGAAGGCTTTCATAGCCGGAATCATTGGGTTGCTGTGAGTTTTTCTGGCTGTATGGCCATGTTCCAGTAGCATTCTCACCCGACATTTCGCCTGCACCTGTGGCCGGCATCTTCAGAGGTCCGTGAAGATGCCAGCCTCTGAAGATGCCAGCCACAGATGCAGGCAAAACATCATGAGAGAATGGTACTGGCACATAGCCATACATCTTTAAAAACTTACAGCAACCCACTATTACTCAATTATTATTATTGCTTTGACTTGAAAGAGTAATGATGTAGATTAGAAGAATAAACTAGGGAGAAGCTATGAGAGGGGGAAGAAGCATGTGCAGGCAGAAGGAGGTTGTGCAGATTGCAATGAGAAATATGAACACGGGCAGATTTTGAGAAGGGTCTCAAAGAAATATTGGAGAAATGATGGAAATGGAGAAATTCGAGCAGGGTCGAGATAGGAATACTGTGAGTGCATCTACACTGTAGAATTAACAAAGTTTGACATCACTTTTCTTGCCCTGATTAATTGCTATGGAATTATGGGTTTAGTCTACCAAAGACTGTTGGTACCCTACCAAACTACAACTTCTCAAAAGTGAGTCATGGCAGTTAAAATGATGTCAAATTGCATTAATTCTACAGAGTAGATGTGCCCTGAGAGTAAGAGGGGTTGGTTTTGCAAAGACACTAGAAATAGTTTGATATGATGAAGGATATCAAAGTGAATTATTGAGCGAAAGGATTTAGGAAATACAGTGTTCTCTCACTACTTTGCAGTTCACTTTTCGCGGATTCGCTGTTTCGAGGTTTTCTAATAAACTCTAATAGACAATTATAAATCATAAGCAATTTTTTGGAGAAGCAGAAGGGAGAGAAAAGGAGCCCAAGCGGCAATGGGAGGAGAAGGAGGTGATTTATCAACACACCACTGGTTGATAAAGACTTAAAATAGTGTATTACTAAAATAATGTATAAATATTAAAATAAATCTAGTGTCCCTACTTCGCAAATTTTCACTTATTACGGGTGGTCCTGGAACCTAACCTCCGTGATAAGTGAGGGAACACTGTACTTCTTAAAGAGTAGATTCCTTATTATCTTTTGAGCAATCAAATTGGGTCTTCGTTGGCTGAGACATAGGTGAGTTTCTTGCCTTACCATACAGTCACATAATTTCCTTGTGTGTCTAGAAGCAGGCCAGGACTTTGCAGTCAGCCATAGCTTTGTGTTGCTATACTGACTTAGAAACTGTGGTGAATGGCCTTCAGACAAACTGGAAAGTGGAAGCCATGATTTAATTGAACTGGAAACCATTATTTTGCTCCAGACTTTGACAACACTATGGAAACTTCACTGTACGAGCTTAACTATGGCTTTCCTTCCAAAGAGAACTGAGTGTTTCTGGACACTTAGTACAGTTCTCCTTTTATAACTTTGCTTATAAGATTTCCTTTTATAACTTTGTTTTTTTTCTCATAATGACATTTTTTGCTTCAACTATAAGTTCTCTTTCCTGAGCCGGAAAATGCTTGTTTTTTCTGAATAGTATAAAATAATGAAACAGTACATGAGGTTTTCCATTGCTCGTTTTTATTATATTTTGCATGTAATGGGTATTGATTACTACTTAATTGCTAACCACTAAGGAAGCAGTGTGTTGCACAAAACCTAGATTTTAAAGGGTAATCTACCATGCAATTTATAATGGAACACATACAATTGTAGATCAGTTTTATACCTTAATAAAATCATAATCATTACATGAGAAATGAATCAGTGGCAAAGATAGTAGATACAATGAAAACCTTTCTGACGTTAGCCACATACATACATTTCCATCTCTTCTTTAAAATAGTAACTGATAGAGCCACTGGATATAGATTTTACAAAAATAAGTTCCTTTCCAAAGCATCTTTTGAACTACCTCTCATGGGTTTTAAGGAAGAGAATTGATGGTAAACCATTACAATAATGGAGATGCTCATATATGTTTTGAAATGTTGGACATCTTTGGAATTCCTGTGCTTGCACACTCTTAAATATGACAATTTTCTGAAAACATGTAGCATTGTAACTAAAAACAAATCTATAATTTCCATTACATTGATAGTTGGTAGCAGTGCAGAGGAGAAGAACTTGTGTAGGAGAACCTACATCTCGAGTTAATCAAGGAAACAGTATAATTTCAAGTAATTTCATTTTGAAGCAACTATTCTGAGTTTTCAGAAGTTTGCATATACCTCTACCTTGTGTTTGCAGATAATACATAACTGGTATTAAACTGACGTGTTTCTCCATTTATATTAGATGGTCTACTTGCAACAGACATTAGTCTTCTTCAGGAATCAATAGGTCCATTGGTCAGAGTGACTAATGGAAATTGTACTTGTACAGGTGATTTTAAAGGGTACTGCTGTTCTGTATGTTGTGTTCTCATTTCACATCTGAGAGCCTTTAATTGAGGAGTGTGAGCCGTTTTACTGGGGACAATTGCTTCTATGCACAGTACTGTGACCTCTCCCATCCACTCCAATCTTCTAATTGAAATGATTTGAGTTTAATATCGGTTGCTCATTTCAAGGCTGTCTTGCTAGATCGGGGTGCAGTCATTACTGTTGGGAATCTATTGAATGGTTAGACTCAAAATAACCCTCTTTTGGGATGATTTCACCAAAAATATAGCAGAGTGCTAGAAGCACACATCACAACCAACAGAAATTTATATGTGGTGAGCTGGGACAAGCTTCTGTTGCTTAGGATGGCACAGGATTGCAGAGCCAAAATATAAGTTCAAAAGTATTTATTGAAGTAAAAGAAATGCATTCTGGATAGGAAAGTTTTTAGAGGTAACTAACTTTCTAAATATCATATTCAAAAGAAGGCAAAAGATAAAGATATCAAAAAGTATGCATTCAGCTACATCTTGCCTGAAGAATGGCAAGATGCATCCTCACAGGAGGAGACAAAAGGCAGAAGAGAAGAGAAAATAGAGGCCGATCATGTGGTCAAAGCCTAAGCCCAAACAAGATGGCAATAGGGAGGAAGCTGCGCCATA
Source organism: Anolis carolinensis (assembly GCF_035594765.1). NCBI lineage: Eukaryota > Metazoa > Chordata > Lepidosauria > Squamata > Anolidae > Anolis > Anolis carolinensis. The sequence goes on along the minus strand of NC_085842.1, from coordinate 176,326,693 downwards.
CCTCAAAGAGATCACATTGCTACATCAACAAATGGGGGAAGAGATAGTAGCAAACAGGAAAAGAGGAGTAGAGACAGAAAGCACCTTCTGGGAAGGCATGCATAGGAATAGAGAAAGGAATCCCTCATTCTAATCATGCTTCCTTAATCTAACTACTCATTGGGAACTGAAGACTTGTGGAGTCCAGGATGACACCCCAAAAATTACAATCTTTATTTGCATATCGAGCATAATTCTCTGGGCCTTGACAAGTGGCCTTTTCACAAGAACTTGAGACAGGCATGAATGTTCCAGTTGAGAGAGCTGGAGTTGACAGGGAATATATAGTTGCTTTCAGTAGCAGTCATAACAGCTACAAAACAATTTTACGTTAGTCTTTGTTTATGGACCTTTAGCTGATTTCTCATCTGTTTAACAGCCCAAGTTCCGTTTATAAATTTAGTTTGTGTTCCATACTTAACAACTGTCATCTCTGTTTTGCAAGGGGAAAAATGTGCATCACCCTCATTTTCTGCTAATCAGTGCACAACTCCTAAAAGAGAAATTAGCATCAAAGTTGGTAGAGCTCTTACTTGAATGGAAACACAGAGAAAAGCAGCAGCCTGACTTACAGAAAGGATAATTGTGTTGTCCATCAGAGTTTGCTTTTTGCCTTGCCTATCTTCCTGATAACTCTTGACAAGGTTATTGTCTTCTTTTGCACAATGCTTCAAGCATAAAACACTCTAAAAAGTCATAAACTGTTCAGAGTTTTAACAGTTTTAGCAGAAACCATGTTGCTAAATCAGGGACTTTGATTCCCTCCCTTATAACAGAATCACATCATTAAATCCTTACAGTGCAGTTCAATCAAAATTCTTCAACAGAGGAAAAGCAGGTTTCTGTGACCTGGAAAAAAATTATAAGAAACCAAGTAAGCCTGTATTTATTCTGCTAGAAACCAAAAAAGGGCGCATAGGGCTATGAAGAGTATTTGCATCCTTTCCATCTTCACTCTCCACTGTTGGAGATCCCCCTTTTCCTAGGTTCTGTGATTTTACCACTATTTTCACTTGGAACCCTATATTCTTAGTTACTCCACAAGAGTAACAATTTTTCTCTTTTGTGAAAAACTGGAATTGTACAAATCCACTCAGGCCCCTTCTACACTGCTAGACAATCCAGGTTGTCAAAGCAGAAATTCCACATTATCTGAAACAGATTATCTTTGTCTACACTGCCAAAAGTTAACTTTTTAATTTTTGCATTGCTCTTTGTAAACCGTTCTCCCCATGGGGACTCAATGTGGCTAACATCTATCCACACTAAACAGTTTAAAAAGAGCAATACAAAAGTTTTAAAACAATTAAATAAAAACAGTGTGATACAGACAGAATTAAAATACATTAAAATGGCCTTTGAACCTCATATCCTCCCAATCCCACCCACCCTCCCCAGAACCTCCTCTAGGTGGTGGTCAGAAACCTTTCACTGTTGCTATTATTTTTGCAACCCCTACATTAAGCTATGACAACCCCATTTGGGATTGTGACCCATAGTGTAAGAAGCAGTGTTCTCAACTACAAGTCGAGGACTCCATAGGTTAGAATAATAGCACTACAGTTCTGCAGTGTGAGTTGACCCCAGGTTGGAGAAGGCTGCTGAGGATACTGCTGATAGTTGATTGACCTGGCAATCCTCCTCCTCGCTGAGTGGTTGACAGTTTACTTCATGTTGTGTCTGGCACAAACAAGGTCAAAGATCAGAGGGCTGTTGGCTGATGGGCATGAAACCCCATGCCATTCTGCCTTCTGTGATTCTGTTACTTGAGCTCACTGTGACCATTAGAGCAATGACCCAAAAGAGAAGACTGGGAAATGATTATAAGTACACGTTCTTTCCAACCATCCCAAAGGTGGTGTAGCAACACCGAAAGGCTCACTGACATTTTAAGTGGGCCCTTGATTAAGACACAAAAAGGGGTAGTCTGCAAGAACATGTAGATTGCTGTGGGCCCTATTGAACCACTAGCAAATACTTCAGAGAATTTTCCTGTGCACCAGCAGCCTTCCACTGGAGAAAATCATTGGCAAAGTGGCAAAGTTCCCTTCCTATGTCTTCCTGCAGCATGAGCCTAGCCTACAGCTGAATTTCAAGGATCCCTCCTGTTTACTGGTCTGGGTATACCCCCTGTATCTGCAGAAGATACATATCTGGATATATCGCATGTATAAGACCCCCGTATCTGCAGAAGATAACATATCTGGATATATCCTATGTATAAGACTCCCTGTATCTGCAGAAGGAGCCCCGGTGGCGAAGTGCGTTGAAGCGCTGAGCTGCTGAACTTGCAGACCGAAAGGTCCCAGGTTCAAATCCCAGGAGCAACTTGAGCGCCTGCTGTTAGCTCCAGCTCCTGCCAACCTAGCAGTTCGAAAACATGCAAATGTGAGTAGATCAATAGGTACCGCTTCGGCGGGAAGGTAACGGCGCTCCATGCAGTCATGCTGGCCACATGACCTTGGAGGTGTCTACGGACAACACCGGCTCTTTGGCTTAGAAATGGAGATGAGCACCAACCCCCAGAGTCATACATGACTGGACTTAACGTCAGGGGAAACCTTTACCTTTATCTGCAGAAGATACACATCTGGATGTACCCCACATTTAAGACCCCTTGTGTCTGCAGAAGATACATACCTGGATATACCTCATGTATTAGATCGCCTGTATCTGCAGAAGATACATATCTGGATATACCCAATGTATAAGACCCCATGTATCTGCAGAAAATAACATATCTGGATATACCCCATGTATAAGACCCCCTGTATCTGCAGAAGATACATTCCTAGCATTCCGCTAGAGGACCTAGAAATTCCTAGAGAGGTATGCTATCTGGGTATCCTCTCTAGAAATTTGCTATGTCCTCCAATAGAAATCTATGATAGCATCTAGGAAAATTATATCATAAAATCACCCGGAAACCCTAGCAAATTCCTGGGTGTGGGGGCATTTTCATCCTGGGACTGGTAAGTGAAACTGCTGATTGGGTCCCTCAGTCATAGAGCTCTTAAGGCAACTTTGTGTTTTGTAATTAAACAGATAATGCTAAAAAGTGTTAAATGTACAAAATAAGGATCAGAAAGCAACAAATAATTAGCTACAGGTTTTATAAAATCTGCTTTAATTTCTTTAATTTTCTATTTCTCAAATGTAACTACAATTGTTGCCTGTGGTTACTAGGATGTTGTATATGTTTTCAGGTACGATAGCAATGCCAGAAATGTAATGACAATGTGACATATCCTTAATTGGCATAGTTTAATTTTAATCTTAATTTATAGTTTAAACTAGGATAATTTATTCTGGATTGGTAGGAATCGATATTGAAAGAGAACTTCAGAGTAGTGAAGCAATCTTTAGTGAGGTGAATTCTTGGTTTATTCAGAAAAAACCCTAAATTTTGCTTGTAAAGAATAATGGTGAGAATATTTATTTTTAGAAAAGCAAAAGCTATTATTCCTACTTGAAAAATAGATGCAAATAACATGTTGAGTTCTCCTAATGCCTACATTCTGGATTGTTGTGTGAATAATGAATATGTGTTTAAAACTTTTAAAGTGATATGACCTGCTTATAATGGGATACTTATTCTAACAAATATAATTTTGGATTTGTTTACATTTAGCTCACCTTTGAGAAAGGCATTGCATCCAGAATGATGTATATTTACATATTTTTCTTACCATTATTAACAATTGGGGGAGGGTATTGGAATAGTAAAACCCAGAATATTTTATCTGAGAACATATTTCAAATGCAAATAAATCCCATCTGATGTATTAAAATAACCCTGCAAAATGTAGCCGCAGGAGAAAAGAAAGATAGGTGGGTTTATAGCAGAATGCTCCAGTAGCATTTATCTATACACATAATAAAAGTAAAAGTGTGTGTGTGTGTGTGTGGCTGGGGTGTCCACTTACACAGACAGGCTCCCACTTCCACAAACAGCTATAGCTCCCACTGCTTAGGAGACACCAAAGGCCTTCCCTCCAATGACATTGCAGGTTATAGAGAGCTCCGTGAACATGTCCAAGAGCCCTGCCAATGTCCTCCACAAATACCATTCTGCCCACCATGCAAGTGAAGGCTTTCATTCGGGGACAATTTCATCCTAGATTTTATGTATTTCCTCTACCACAGAGATCCCAGTGTTCCTTGCTCTGTCCACTTATATGGAATTTGCATGACCCCGCCCACTGCCTCTCCCATAACCCTTTCCTATTCTTTTCTATGGCAAATAGCAAAAAGAGGAATTGATCAGCAACTGAATATATTAGAGAGGTTGGGGAGAATTCGCCATGATTTATAGGAGTTGTAGGGACTGGGATGTATAGTTAGTTCACCTTCACTCTAAGTTCACCTGGAACTAACCTGGCACAGATAACCCCCATGAACAACAAAAAATACTGGAGGTCTTTAGAGGGATTTATAGGAGTTGTAGTTCACCTACATCCAGAGAACACTGTGAACCCAAATACCGATGGATCTGGGCCAAACTTGGCATGCATACCTGATATGCCAAAATGTAATTGTTGGAGGGGTTTGGGGGGAACTGACCTTCCTTTCTGGGAGTTGTAGTTCACCCACAACCAGAGAAACGGTGACCCACTGATGATGGACCTGGACCAAACTTGGCACACAGAACTTCCATGACTAACTTCACCTACTGAAGGGCTTTGAGGGGACTGACCCACCATAGTAGGAGTTGTAGTTTACAGCTAGAGAGCACACTCCACTGATGATGCATTCAGAGCAAACTTGCCCAACATAACAAACTTTAAGTACTAATGGAGTTTCTCGGGGTTCACCTGGCATGGTGTCAGTTGTAGTTCACCCACAACCTTATGCATTTTGTACAATTAAAAAACTGACTTTTTCAAATAACCCGGGCAATGCCAGGTACCCAAGCTAGTGTTAAATATATGAATGTATAAAACTATATGTTTGCTCTTTCAACACATGGTTTTATATATTGGTGTGTTTAATTTTTTAATACACTCATTATCTATCTAGAATCATTCATAGCTCATCTTGTCTGGTAATTGAAGAGCCGTTGTGATGTAGTGATTTGAGCAAGGAGTCTGCAGACCAGAGTTTGGATCCATGCTTGGCCATGAAAGGCCACTGGGTGATCTTACACAAGTCACAGAGAGGCAAGCCTCTTTTGAACAAATCTTGCCAAAAACTCCATTATAGGATTGCCATAAATCGGAAAATTACTAGAAGGCACAGCAACAACATTGTAATGTATTCAGCTGGGGATAAAGAGAAGCTGGGGCAAAACAGGTATCCGTAACAACAGTGGTACCTGGGCGCATGGGCTTTTCATCACCCCCTCTTTGCAACATGATCTTTTTGGGAAATAGAGACACAGTCTCTCCTGGCCACTTGATGGACCTTGGGATGATGGAAGGGGCCAGATTACATTCCCTTTAAAATTCCAGTGCAGTTTGCAGTTGGATCCCAGTGCCCTCTCTACAGAATAGGGCCAAGTTCCCTGAAGCTCCTCTTCCTATGACTACTGGGTTTCCTTTTGCCATGAGGACACAGGGTGCAACCTTCCCAAGTCCTTTGGCCCCCTTTCTCAAAGGCAAGAGACCAGTGTGTTCTTTCCTTAAGCTAGAAATATCTGGCTGTTATTTACTTTGCCTCTCAAGTACAAGCAGTGTTCCAAGCTGATCATAGATAGCAGGGAGATAATTTGTAGTATGTGATTGAGAAGATGAGCAAGCAAAACCAGATGCACATGGAGTCTTGGTCTTTTTGAACCATGAAATGGGCAGAGAGATTAATGATGGGCAAAAGCACTATTTTTGCTTTTATCAGTCGCACTCAACCAACTCATTAGGAGATTAAGGGAATGGCACATAAAACAGATTGTTGTGACCTATGAGTCATTTTACTGCAGCTGACAAGGAAAGCAAGGACATGGGTTAGCTTTGTTGTAAATATGTTGTCACCCATAAAAGTATCTGTGGAATATAGCAATCCAGATACTGGGGAAAGGAGCAGTTTAGGAGGGAGAATCTTCTTTGTGTGATGTGCCTCTGTCTGATCTAGTTCAAACTCTTAACCAATGTTTATGTTAAGAGTACTGAACAACTTTATTGAGATAATTGCTATAAATAGGACTTCTCAGTTTCAACCTCACAAGAGGTAGGTGACTCAGAGGTGCCATGAATACGTCTTTAAGATTATTCTCTTGTACTTTTGAACACCAACTGTATACTACACACTACAATGCCAGGTAGAACAAGATAAATCACACAACTAGCAGGGCTGAGCCCATGAGCAAATAATGGTGGTCCATGAGGTCACGAAGAGTTGGAAGCGACTGAACGAATAAACAACAAAAGAACTGAAAAAAGCATAGAGAGCCAGTGTTTCTGTTCTTAACGTGCCTTTTGTTGAAATGGACACAATGGTTGCCAAATTAATTTGAATTTTGTCTCATTAGGATTGAACAGAAAGAACCACCAGTTGGCCCTCTTAGGTAGAGTGGAGCTCCTCAGTTTGGCTTTACCATTCAACAAGTGACAGTTCTGGTGGGAATCTTTTCTTCTGACGGCTGGATATATTTTCCCTTTTCTCTGCATTCCTGAATCAATAAACCTTTTGAAAAATTATATTTTGAGTAATATTATATGTGAATTCATCACTAGTGGCAGAGGCCATGAAATGACACAGAGAAATTTTGGGGAAATTGGTCGAGGGAAACGCAGTGTAATGGGGTGACAAGAATGCAAATGTGGCATTGCTACAATACATTAAAGAAGTAAAGCCCAGGTATATGTCTACTTTGTTAACCGAGGTATGCCTGTAATTATTCCTTTCAGCCCTTCATTCATATTGCCTCTAAATATCGGCAAGACAGTCTTATGTGCAAGCCTCCATAAATCTATTGATCTTCTCAAATGGATTCTTTATAACAGCCCAATAATTGCCTAACAACCTTGTCTTGGTCAATGAGTCCAACTGTCATGTGAGGTAAATGACACTCATGCAGAGAGGATGCTTTACTTCCTTCATTAATGGTGTACTTTTTATTTTTATTTTGCTTAAGGGCAATATCCTGCATTGTGCCTGTTCCTGTTTACTGCTCCTGTTTCCCCTTTCCCAATTTCTTCCTGGCTCTGAGCAGCTTTTGCTGCAGGTTTTTTTGGATCTGTGTGCTCCCTATATCGCTGCTGCCATTATTGTATTGCATTTGTCTCTTTGTTTCTGCTACTAATTGTTTATGGCTTTCTTTTGCCAATCCCTGTACTAACATAGTAGTTTTTTCTCCCTTTGCTGTCTTTTTCTTTTCAGGGCTGCCATATATATATTCACTTCCTAAAGGTAGTTTTCTCCTTTGTATTCTGTTTTCACTCACATTCACAACATATCCTTCCAGAATTGTTTTCACTTCCTGAGATTCAGATACCAATTCATTTTGTCACATTTTTAAAGATGCACTGTATCTTATTAAAGTAGTTGCTACTGTTTTGCCATAGGGAGAGTGGAAATACAACATTTTGGTGTATACCTTAATGATGTTGCAAGCTGATGCACAATTTCTTTTGCCAAGTTCACTTAGAAGAGCTCCCTAGTGTCATCAGATATAGCCTTATCTTCCCCTGAAAATTGAAATAGTGCATCTTTATGATATGAAGCATTGGTGTTTTTTTATTTTTGTCCTGGTGATATTTTATAGTACATTTTCTGAAATTACCTATGTAGTCACACATTCTGTGTTTAGCATGCCTTATTATTGCAGTGTGGCATATCATCATCACAGTGTTTGGGTTTCATAAATATTACACAGATGTTCCCGTGCCTGGTTTGCTAATTCATCTTTCCTTAACAATTATAATTATTATTTCACAAATCCCCCAATCTTTGAAATTATTTCTATGGAAAAGAAAGGTGCTAGGGGTTTGCATGCAATGTTATTTGAAACACTGAAACGTGTTTTGTTCCAATATCTTTTCTACTGTAGTACAATCTTAAATGCAGGTTTTTGCTGTCACAAATTGTCATTGGAGTCTTAACTCAACACATGGTTGCTTGAGGACACCTGCAGTCTTAAATGTTGCTACAAAGACAAAACCTGTCAAAAGTGGCAGGAACCTGTGATAATGAACATGTTTATTAGTAATACATGCAATTAAATAACATTCCTATTTTAACATTACATATTTATGCTGTTCTGCATGACATAATTACATTATTTCAGACTTTAACTGAACAATCAGACAGCCATTTGGAAGTGAAGCTGAAATGAGGCGGCAGTGACCTCCGTTGGTGGAAATGAGTTTATAGAGAGGGACAGTGGCACAAATTTTGTGAAAAGCTCTATAATGAGGAGTTTTACCACTGTCCCTGTTTATGCCAGTAGTAGGCATAAATTACCTACTATAGGGGGGAAATTACCTATAAGAAACACTGATTTAAAATCATATATCTTTTTTGGCCATCTAGTCCAACCCCCCCGCTAAGAAGCAGGAAATCGCATTCAAAGCACCCCTGACAGATGGCCATCCAGCCTCTGCTTAAAAGCTTCCAAAGAAGGAGCCTCCACCACAGTCCGGGGCAGAGAGTTCCACTGCCGAACAGCCCTCACAGTGAGGAAGTTCTTCCTGATGTTCAGGTGGAATCTCCTTTCCTGTAGTTTGAAGCCATTGTTCCGTGTCCTAGTCTGCAGGGCAGCAGAAAACAAGCTTGCTCCCTCCTCCCCATCACTTCCCCTCACGTATTTGTACATGGCTATCATGTCTCCTCTCAGCCTTCTCTTCTGCAGGCTAAACATGCCCAACTCTTTAAGCCGCTCCTCATAGGGCTTGTTCTCCAGACCCTTAATCATTTTAGTCGCCCTCCTCTGGACGCTTTCCAGCTTGTCAACATCTCCCTTCATCTGCGGTGCCCAAAATTGGACACAGTATTCCAGGTGTGGTAATCTATTAAGATGTATTGGATTGCTAAATTAAGGATTTTTTTAAGTGATAGGTTTTTGGGAGAGAAAGGGATTTTCTTGCCATTCTCTCTCTCGTGACATTTTCACACAAAATGAGAATCAACCCATTAAATTGACCTCCAGTATGTTTTTACTTTTAGCCAATTTCCCCCCAAAAATGAATGAAAGATAAACAAAACAATCAGCAAAGCAGGTTCAATTGATTATCAGTTTTCTGAGAGGAAATTGGAAGTCATCAATCTCATTAAAGGTGGTTCTGAAGATACATTTGCAGGAATTAAGTTTATCCTACAAGAAATCCTTATACTCCACTTGGGACCTCTTCACACGGATTTCTTTTTGCGGCAGCAACGGGGTTTTTCAAGTTCAGCCACAGAAGCCGATGGCTCCCATCACACCCATTCCAAGTACTTCTGGGGCGACTCCATGGCTGAACTGGGGGGAAAAACACCTTGCTGCTGCCGAAAAGAAGCTGGCAGCTCATAACAGAAGGCTTCTCGTATTTCCATAAGGAAACACGGGTTAAAGTGGTTTATTGAGGTTTTTTCCTGTATGCTGAGGCAGGGGGAAGCCGGGACAGTATGGGACGTGAGGTGACAGGTCCCTACACCCCCTGAGTGGGCTTATGGGGCTGTCATTTTGGAATGGAGGCAACAGCAGTGCGTGGAAAGAGACAAGAGGAAGCCCTGTGTACCAGAAGTGTGAGGTGGCAGCTCTCCATTGCTCCTGGCACACAGGACATCTTCCTGTCTCCTCATCCCCTTACTATAGCCACCTCAAAAGAGAGAAAGAGAAGGATTCCCACTCTCTTAGCCACCTTTCCACTCTAGTCCTCTCACTTCAAAACAGGTTGAAGGCAGGGGGCAACCCACCTTTTTGCAGAGGCCCTGGATCCAGAGATGAGAGGGCTATCTATCTGCCTGCTTTCCTGCCGCCTTGCCCTCCAGGGAGACCGGGGTAACAGCCGAGCCCACCAGTGGCCTCCAGGACACTGGAGGGGTGCCTTCTTCATGCTAGCCGCCATTGTTAGGCAACGTCGAAGGGAGATTTGGTTGGCAAATGAAGCCAGCAGGCCTTTCCTCCTCCAGGGAGTGATCCTTGAAGTGCAGATGGAAGGGCTTGGGCAAGCTGAGGGAAAGGAGGAGACACAGAGGGTCAGTGCCATGGAGGAAGGAATGAAGGAGCCTTGATGTGTGTGTGTGTGGTGAGGAGGGCTCTCTCACTGGGGGCAAGGAGCCTCCATTTGCACAGGGCTCCGGGACCAGGGTGTAGTGAGGCACCTTCCTGGCTCTCCTTACTTCCTTGTATGATGAGGAGAAGCCGGGATGGAGCGAGGTTTAGGGCAACAGGTTTCCCATGCCCCTTTAGTGGGCGCGACTGAAATGTGGCCAGACTGGCTGATTCAGGCACATGTGACAAGGTCCTTTGATGCCATCTACAACCACAGCAGCCAGAGACCCATTCATGTTAGTTCTGCTGATTGACCTTTCTGCTTGTGAAAGAATTTAGATATATTTGTTATGGTTAATATGTGATATTGAAGCTTTAAGCTCTTCTCTTGCTTGATGCATGACCGTTAATGTTTAGCTTTTTCTCAAGGTAGTGGAGTTCTAATAATCAAGCAAAATGAGGACACAGGGAGGAGGTTATTAGAATGAAAGCAAAGGTGCATTAGACTTATATCTGCCTTGAAACTTTGCCACTTAGATGAACATCACTTGTGAGATCCAAGGTTTGGGTTCTGCCCTGAGACAGTTGAGACCAGAAGTGAAAGTAGGAGTTTTTGTAATAACTCATCTTAATAAACAAAGTAGACATGTGGGCTGTTTTCCAGCAGTTTGGGAGAAGAGCACTGTGGGTTCTTGTTACAAAAAAAAACAAAACAAAAACCAATCATGTTTACTAAAATCACCTAAAGCCAAAGGAAGCTGTCCTGACCCTAAACCAGTGTCTGTCATCAGTAATGGATTGGATGAGGGCAAACTAATTGAAACTTAATCCAAACAAGACAGAGGTGCTTTTAGTCAGTTGGAAGGCAGGTCAGGGGATAGGGATCCAGCCTGTGTTAGATGGGGTCACGCTCCCCCTGAAGACACAGGTCTGCAGTTTGGGGTTCATCGTGGACTCAGTGCTGAACCTGGTGGCCCAGGTGTTGCTAGTTGCCAGGAAGGCCTTTGCACAATTAAAACTTGTGCGCCATCTGCGCCCGTTCCTTGAGAAGCCAGATCTGGCCACATTGGTCCATGCTGTAGATACATCCAGTTTGGGTTACTGCAACACACTCTACGTGGGGCTGCCTCTGAAGGGTGCTTGGAAACTTCAGCTGGTCCAAAGAGCTGCAGTCAGGTTGCTCACTGAGAGTTGCAGCTCAGTCGCCTACTTCACCCCTTTTACATCTAAATATCACACAGCTGATCAAGAATAATAATTTTATTAAGAAAAGAGTATCTAATATAAAGACAGTTTCAAAATACATCCATGAGCTAGATTTCCAGAATCTTAACAAAAAGCAAGGACCAACTCTAAATACGAATCCCAAAATCCCTTAAGGCAAAAGCAAGAAACTGTAATCCAAGGGTTGTTGCACTTACACTAGAATTATATCCAAAACCTTGAAAGCATTAACAGGACCATAATAAAAAAGGCTTGATACTTGAACTTGACTATAATCCCAAAGGCTTGAAACTTGAAACAAGATTTATAATCCAAACAGGAGACATGAAACTAACAGAAAAACAAGTTACAGATCCCAGAACATAACTCAGAGCTCCCAAGACAGGCAACTTGGCACATGAAAATCCAGCGTTGATCTCTCCACTGAACATTGACTACAATTTCTTAAGTATAATCCCCCTTGACCATGACATCACTCTTTCTCACACCTGGGTTCCTTTTGTTTATCTTTCAGTTTCTGGGAACACTGGATTTGTCTCTGTTTCACACTATCCTGTCGCATCTGTAAAGTCTGGGTTATATGTCACCCTCCTGTCTCCTCCACATTTTTTTCAGAGTCAATCCCTGGGTGATTTTCATGAAAATCATTGCCTGTTTCCCCAACAACAGATTTACCTAAAACATTCCCATCATTTTGAAAAACACTTTTGCTTTCCCCCACAAAAACACCAAGTTCAACCAGAAAATCCTTGTCCTCATCCTCAGAGGCTTCACGGCCTCAACTGGCTGCAGAGAGCGGACAAACCTCCAGTTGCAGCAGCTCCACTGGCTGCAAGTCTGTTTCCAGGCACAATTCAAAGTGCTGGTTATGACCCTTAAAGCCCTAGACAGTTCAGGTCCAGACTATTTGGCTGACCGCATCCCCTTGTACAAACCCGTCCAGGCCTTGAGATCTCCAGGAGAGGCCCTTCTCTCAGTCCCACCTCCACCTCAAGCTCAGTTGGTGGGAACAAGAGAGCAGGCTTTCCTTCTCAGCCCCTCAACTCTGGAACTCCCTTCTTCCCAGGGAAGCCAGAATAGCCCCCTCCCTGCTGTCCTTCAGGGGCAGGCTAAAACTTTATTATTCAGACAGGCTTTCAAAGAAGGTTTTAAATATCAATTCAGGTGGTGTTATGGTTTTAACTTGGAACATGTTTTAATAGATTTTAACTGTGCATTTTTAATATTGTTTATATTTAATTCTCTTTTAATGTTTGCATTTTTGTATTTTTAAAGTGTATGTCAATGCTTTGCTGTTAAATCACTTTAAGTTTCCTTTAGGAGAGATAAAGCAGAGTATAAATAAATATAGGGAGGAGGAGGAGGAGGAGGAGGAGGAGGAGGAGGAGGAGGAGGAGGAGGAGGAGGAGGAGGAGGAGGACCTTGAGATTCCCAGAGATAACATATCTCTAGGAATCTGTAGTTCTTCCAATGTGATTCTAAGGTCAATGTTCACTCAAAGTTGACCATAGAGTCATACTGGAAAACCTAGACATTCACAGAGAAGTGTTCTTTAAGGTATAAAATATAGAAATTTTAAATTTGTGGCTTACAGAATTTGTATGCCCCTAACCCCAGTGATTGTGGAGGGCTGACTATACTGCTAGTGAAACAACTTTGTGTCTTTCCATTTCATGATGGACTCTATTTCAGCTATGCTTCAGACTCAGATAGTTTTCTACCTTATGCTTTGCACAACTGCAAGAAAGTAAATAAATGTAAAAAGCTCAACTAGACATCTAAGCATATGTATATGTGTCATATTTTAAATCAAGTAGCTGCATCCACTTGATACTATCTTTTATTTGCAATTTGCAATCCACAGGAGGGCAGTAGTGCTTTACTATAATAGAGCAAAACAAACAGTTTTTGCTGCCAAGTGTTCCTTTAGGAATTTGAACAGGACACTAAGATAATCATAAAACTGATACTCGGTATGTGATTAAGATATTCATACAAATGTATCATGTTATTAAGAATTATACTTATGTATTTAATAGTTTAAAACTTTCCTAGCATTGCCCAGCATCATGATATTTACAATTTTGCTTATAATCCTTAACACACCAGTCTCCTACTCTTTTTAAAGTGGGGAAAAATCTGTTGCCTTTTGCCAATTCTTCTGGACTTTTGGGTTTTGAAGCTTTTTGTGAATTTGTCTTGTTTATGGATTCAAGATCTGTGAGTGTGCAATTAGCTCTCTCCGTGAATATATGTTAATCTCTTTTCCATACACACCAAATGGGAACTACGACTTTCTCTTCTTTAAGACATAAGAATATTGTGCAGTTCCATTTTTCTCTAAAGCTCCATTGTTCTTATGCTATTTATATATGTCATGTTTTCTCAGAGTAGAAATTTGTAAATGAGCTACAGAGATGTGTGTTACTCAGGAAGACCTCTTACACAGATCAGCTTCTGAAGATATTATTGAAAGGGATAAAGACACAAAATGAGGACTAGAGAGGTCATAGACCAGTGGTTCTCAAGCTGGGGTCTCCAGATGTTTTTGGCCTACAACTCCCAGAAATCCCAGCCAGTTTACCAGCTGTTAGGATTTCTGGGAGTTGAAGGCCAACATCTGGGGACCACAAGTTGAGTACCACTGCCATAGACTCATGTGTCCCTTGAGTTATATTACACACAGTATAAGTTAAATAAGCTTTCCACTTGTCAAGGTAGAGAGTTGCTTAGAGATCGTCTTATGAGTGTTTCTATGAAAACAGACATACCATGTCTTTTTGAATGGAGACTACATAATAATCACACTACTACTTATACCCTAATTATAGAATCATAGAGTTGGAAGAAACCAAAGGGCTATCCAATCTAACCACTTTCTGCCATGCAGGAACACACAATTAAAGGACTCTTGAAAGATAGCCATCCATCATTTGCTTTAAAAACCCTCAAGAGAAGGAAGCACTACCATGCTCCAAGACAGCATATTCCACTGTTAAACAGTTTTTACAGTCATGAAGTTTTTCTCAATGTTTAGGTGCATGACTTTACTTGTAATTTGGATCTGTTGCTCCATGTCCTAAAGCAGCAGAAAACAAGCTTGCACCTTCCTAATTGTGGCATCCTTCCAAATATTTAAACATTGCTATCATGTTTTTCTCAACCCTCTCTTCTCCAAGCTGAATATATCTAGCTCCCTAAGGGCTCTTCATATAGTTTGACTTCCAGAACTTTGATCATTTTGGACACCCATCTCTAGACACATTCCAGCTTGTCAATAACCTTCTTGAATTGTGGTGTCAGAACCAGACAAAGACATATTCCAGGTGAGGTCTGACAAAAGCAGAATAGAGTGGGACTATGACTTCCCTTGATCTAGATCTATTGATGCTGTTTAGAATGACATTGGCTTTTTAGTTTCCAAATCACCTTGTTGCATTATTTTCAACTTGCGATCTACCAATACTCCTAGATCCCTTTTACTGTTGTCAAGACAGGTATCATCCATCCTATGTCTCTGCATTTCTTTCTTCTTCCTTTTTTTGCCTAGATGTAGTACCTTGCATTTCTCCTTGTTGAAATTCATTTTGTTTGTTTTGGCCCAACTCTCTAATCTGTTGAGGTCAGAATACAGTAAATAAAATCTTGGATTCTGATCCTACTCTCTGGAGGATTAGCACTAGGGACTGTGGCTGCAGCTATATAGTGGCTGTTAGCTATTTTCCTAACCAAGTCTGATTCATGTCCTCAGCAGATGCCATGCCGCCTGGGGCCATGTGCTCAGGCAGAGGACCTGAGGCTACATACAAAAGGCCAGTGGAACAATAACAAAGAGTTTCTCAAGTAAGCCTCCATTCAACTCAGCTCACATAGTCAGTGTTAACTCAACAGACAAAAGCTTCACAAAACACAACAGGACACTGAGGAGCACATAATCATGCCTCCCCTCAGCTTATATAAACATAGGTTTACCCCAACCATCACAACAGCCTTAACTCAAGAGGCCCCTGCATAAGACTCTGGGACTTGGGAGTTGTAACCTAAGAGACATGAGTTCACCTTATGTTGACTCTTCCGTCATACCCACACATAATATTTGTTGTCCCTGCCTGTTCGTTGAACTTTAGGGACTGCACATGCAGCTTTATAAAGAGCTAGTGACGGTGCAAGTAGCTACTTCAAGTTTGTCATTATGTGATTCACAGGCAGAGCGCAAATGTAAGGACAAACTAAAGTGTTTTCATACATCGCTCTTACGCATATACTCTGTCTTTACTTCCTAGTTTTTTTAGTATGCAGTGTTTGTTGTAATGTCCAAAAGAGCACCATAAATTACAACACAAATCAATCTTGGAAAACTCACATCACACCGTCGTCTCAAGAGATAGCCTGAAAGTAAAGCACTTGAATCCAGACTGTTTTTAATAGAAATTAATGTGGAGTATAAATCAAGTAAGGCAATTGTATTGAGGGTGTAATATGTATTAGTTGGTTGTGTTAACTCTTTGCCTCAGTACAACTCCGAATAATCTGCTTGAGTGTTACTCTGAATTCTGATGAATAATATTTACATGACCAATGTATGTCCACTCTTGCCCCCTCTTTCTGACTTGTACTGACAGCATGGGAACTGGGCATCCCAAAGCCCTCCAGATGTTTAATGGAACTCAAAACATTTCTCACCATTGGTTAAGCTGGCTAGAGCTGCTGAAAGTTGTGTTCAGCATCTGGCAGGCTACATGATTTGAAGTCTGGTATGAAAATAATTTCAGCCTCAGCCAATAGGTATTTATGAATTCATGGCTTACTGTTAAACCTATAGAAGTATAGATTTTAGCTGCAACAAAAATCAAAGCTGTTTATTAAAATATTGGTCACGGGGACTAGTGTTAGTTTTTGCAGCGCCATTACTGGAATATGTGAGACTGAGTGGGCTTCCCTCATGCTACCAAATTAACTTATTCCCAGGCATTAGCTGATCTGGCAGGAATAATTTTTTGATTCATCACCAGGAGGGAAATGATAATTATAGACCAAGGTGAACACATGCTGTGCCAGCTAATTTGTCTTTAGGACCACATGTGCCAACAGTTATGCCAGCCCCTAGCTTTTCTTCGTGACAAATGGTACGATACTGATATTTTTATAGCTTTTCTACAGAAGCAAGGTTTAAACAAATCTTAGAGCAAGTAATAAGACTGTAGTCTTTATATGTAGTTTTCCTTACATATATGGTTTGTAAAAGTATACCTGCGGATCTGTTATAGAGATAGCTGTTTGCAACTGTCTGACATTTAAGATCAAGAAAGAGAGCTCTGTGACAAATCTTCACAGAGTACTTCAGTATTGTTGGACTACATCTCCCATCAAGATTAATCAGCATAATGAATGAGGAAACATGAGGAAAATTGCAGAGGCACATTATTTGCAATCATGTCTTGCACATACATTTCCATCTATGAAGAAAATAAGAGTTACACAGTTTCCATATAGCCTTTACAGAGAAAGACACAAGAAAAACTACAAGAGAATATACCCACTGTTTCTGACAGGTAGAAGGATTTTGTCTTTCGTTTCATGCAATTGACTTTGAAATGTGTAAAGTGCATCTTGCCTGTGGTTACAGGATAAAAGGAAGGTCCGAGATAAGGTGCGTCCAAACCAAAGAAAGTAAGACAACGTGCATGTCTTGTTGTTGGTTTTCTTCTCTGAGTGCTGGAACTAATTCTTATTAAGCTTCCATGTTTTGAGGTTGCAAGCTGGATTTTGTGTGGAATTTTTTTTTTGTTGAACTCTGCTAAAATATAGTAATTGCTATAGTTAATAATTCAACTTGGGTTTTGGTGGTGATGCCTTGGTAGTCTACAAGTCAAGTCCACTTTTGTGGCCATTAGGACTATAGTTTAAGACTCATAGGCACCAAAACTGGCCGATCGCAGTGAACTGAGGTTCTTCTAGAAAGAAGAAATCCAACACATAGTAGTGACATTGTCCACATAGGTTTCTTTAGTTTAAACAGAACTACCTCAGAATTTTGAAAAGTCATCTTTTTGGGTCTACACTTTTGAAATCACTCTGTTGAAAGGACCCCATGGTGTTCAGAGAATTTGGGGAAATTGTGCTTTTCCCATGGGCTGATAATTTTTATTCCCGTTCTCCGTTAACCCACCTGGTGGCCATTAAATCCCAAATTTATTGTTTCAATTCTAATATGAAAAAAGCACAATGGCAGACATTTTTTGGAAACTGCCTTGGTCATGGGACCAGATGAGGCAGGGTGGGGGTTGAACAGACTATGGCATCTATATGACACATGAGGCTGTTCTCTTCTAACACCTGGAGACGGGATAGATTCGGAACATTAAATGCCTTTGAGAAACAGAGTAATGAGTAGATTATTCATGCTCATTACAGCATTATCTAAGATAAGTGTGTTTGAAACTAATATCAGAAAAAGAAACATCACAAATAAACTTAATGTAATTACAGAGAAATTACATGGCGCTTTATGGATTTAATTTAAAATTGTTACCAGAAATCAGTTTCTATTCTAAACAGTAATCTAATTAACAGTATAAATTATCTTTGAAGACTGGAAGGCTATGCAGTATATGCTACAGCATACTAATTAAAGTGTTCTCAACACTAAAAATAAGGATGCTTCACTGTATTTTAGTTACAGAATAATATTTCATGTTCTGCGGTTTGGCTCCAATATGTTAATAACTTTGTAAGTCATGTTTTTGAGCTTATTTGCCTTTTGCATCATGTTTATTTCACTGTATCACCAAGTTGTTTGTGTGTTCCTCAGTCGAGGAGCAAAAATGAAGAGTAGCAACTCATAAAATAGACATTAAAACATCCCTAATTCTCTTTGTAAATCCTTTATTTACACCTAGGAAGGGCCATAAAGTGAACCCCAAATTCATGGCAGTTGAAGCCCAGGGCACAGATATATGGGAAATTTCAGCTAACATAGGCCAATTCATTTTGAGTTTTTGGATGGCATAGTGTTAGGATCCCTTTTAGGAGGGACTGTGAGAAGTTCCTGGTCCTCAGTTGGTGTTCATTTGGACTATGCTGCAAAGTATGGAATGGGAATGATTTTAAATTCTGATTTGTCAAAGTGTCAACTAATTAAAAACGTTTGTGTGAGAAAGCATTTCTTAGATGCTATGATATCATTACCCAATAATTTGCTAGACTTGGACCCATACAATTTTAAACCTTGTTAACCATTACAGTATTTAAATGGGCCCAGATTGTCTAATATCTTTATTGTGCTTAAGTCTTAATCTGCCTGAAGCATCTTGTTAATAGTTCCCAGTATTGAATTCCTAATTATCTTTCCTTTCCAGTGCATATTACCAATTCTGTGTATTAGAATACGAGACAAATTCTCACTGTATGACAGAAACTTTAGTGGGACAGGATTATGCCCATTATTTTTGTGCCTCTGCCAATATTACTCTCAAACTGGCTTTTAAAAGCTTATTTTGTATCTTGAGAATATAATCAATTGTGATAAGAGCCTTATTTAGCTTTTTTAAGTGGACAACTGTAATTTTTAATTGCAATTATGACATTTTGGGGATATAGACTAATTTTAATGAATTCATGGTACTGTTCATATTCATATAATTCTCTGGAATTAGAAGCAGTTATGGCATCAAGGCTATGGGGACCATCCTATATTTTTATGGTCCTTACTTTTTGTTTCTTTCCCTCTTTTGTCCCTCATTCAGCAAATATATCTTAATTCACTGCAGATATAAAGCACTGAAATGTCTGAAGTGGGGAAAAGATGTTTCAAATTATGAATTCTTAATGTAACACCTGTGATTCTAGTAGTAGCCTAGTCTGAATTTTTGTGTGTGTTATTCCTCTTCTCAGACTATTTTATAATAGTGATAGAGAGATCGCTGCTCAAAAAGAATATGCTGTGTTCAGCGGTTAGGTGCTCCCAGTGCTTAGAAATATAATTAAGTTCTTAGTGAAATGCTGTGGTGAATATAATGCATACATATCTAGTGTATCTTTATAGAAGGAACCACTTTTCGAAGCTGGCATGAGATTTTTGCATTGATGTTGTCTTATATAGCAATAATTTAACATTAGCTGGAAATACGTGAACAGCATGGATATTTTGATGGCATGTATCTCATACTTAGGTCTGTCTAAAGTAAAAACTCTCTTTGTTCTAAGACGAGTCAGCCTTGGTTAGTACGTAGATAGGGGACCACCAAGGAAGTTCAAGTGCTGTAGGCTATATTTCAGAGGAGCAAACCACTTCTCAGTAAAAATTAGAGCTGTGTGCAGAATTCATTTCTACTGTTTCTTTCGTGTCTTCTGTTTCTCCAGGAGCATGAAACGGGAAGCCCCCTCCCTGCACAAAAACCTGTTTTTGACTGTAGCCGAGTGCCTCCCAGAACTTGCTCCTTGCTGTAAAAAGAGAGTACGTGTGCGACGTGCAGGCCCAGAAAGTGCACGTGCCTGCCAGTACCTGCAGCTGAGCACCTCTTACTCTAAAGTAAGAGCTGCTTGGTTGTATGCACTGGCAGGCACTTGCGCTTTCCGAGCCTGCACACCACACATACACTCTCTTTCCAAGGAGAACGTGAGTGTGGCGTGGCGTGCAGGCAGGCCCAGAAAGCATGCACCTGCCAGTGGCTTGCAGCCTCTTATTCTAGAGTAGAAACAGCAAGTAAGAAATTGAAGTCTCCTTAAAACGCTCATACGGAAGGGGAGCCTGGGTGGGAAGCCCCCCCCCCTTAATAGTCTAATTTTTGGGGCTCCAAACCGAAAACAGATGTCTACTCTCCCGATTTCGGGAAGCTCCCAAAAAACAGATCAGGGCCCCCAATGAAAGGCAGGACATGAAATGGGGCAAGCTTTCCCGCAAATGCACAACCCTAGTATAAATCAATAGCTGACTTGGCACATGCAGTGCACACATAAATACACCCTTGGTTTTTCAGATTCATGTTTATTGTCCAGCACAGAGTGCTGGTTTCCTTTCTAGTCACACTAATGAAAAACTGATATTATTTTGAAATTCCTTCCCTTTCAGTAGATTTTAAAGGCATTCAAGTAATAAGAAAATGTTTTCACTGATAAACTGTTTTACTTTAATACCTGCTGATAATTGATGTTTAAGATCAAATTTGATAGAAGCAAAGTAATAACAATTTAAGGCAGACATTTTTTGAGGTGAGTCTTCTAATTTTACATGTATGTGGCTTGAAAATAAATTAATATAAAGACTTGCTCATTGCTGATAAAAGTTTGCATATGCTTAATGATGTTTCTCCAAAGTATAAAATACATAAGATGCTTTGACTATAAAAATATTTTTTCCACCAAGGTCAAAATTTGATTTAAAATCAAATTTGATGCCAATAGCTGGAAGTGGTGCTAACAGTGTTGACTGACATAATATACTGTCTGTTTAGTCTGGAATGAAGGTTTTATCTCCATAAAGCATGTCAGGAGTTATGAAGAGTGAATTACAACTAAAACATTTGCAAATGTTTTCTGTGTTCTTTTAACAAAAAAGCATGTTGTTGTTTTTTTTAAAAAAAAAACAACACTCTTCATATTTGAAAAAACACTATGATTAATTTGGTTGGATTTTTGGCATGAAGTTAATGTAATGATTTCTTCTGCGCTTGTTTTTTTCCCCCTATTAACCTCATGAGAGATATTGCTGCTATCTCTTTACCCCTTCACTTTACATATAACACTGTTGATGTTATTGTTGGAATGGGTCTTTTGTAATTATGCTTGTGTTAATGCACTCCTTTCTGTGAGCATAAACCTTCACATCAGCCACATACAAATCAAATACTGTCTCATTCAAATATCTGATTATATCTGAAAAAAGCTACAGAATTTACATTAATATTTTTATCTATTTAATTTAGAAAGCTAGACTTGGCCCTTCAGCAAACAAAGTCATCACTCCAACTGAAGACCGGAGCTTACCATCCAATAAGCTTGATCGGGTTAAGCTGGAAGATTTCAACTTTCTCATGGTCCTTGGGAAAGGAAGTTTTGGGAAGGTAGGAAGTGTGATAGGTTCTTCTTCCATTTGCTTTGTCTTAAGGATTTCCTTCTTAATACAAGAAAAATGCATAATAAAAAGTATGGTCATTAATCCAATCAGCTTGTTATTACTCTTCAGTGTGGACATGTTCAGATTCAGAGCCGGTCCAACAATGAGGTGAATTAAGCGGTTGCTTCGGGCGCAAAACATACAGGGGCGCAGTCAAGACTGCTTTTTCTGTTGATTTCTTGTAAAACATGATGTTTTGGTGCTTAATTTGTAAAATCTTAATGTAATTTGAGGTTTAATAGGCTTTTCCTTAATCCTTCCTTATTATCCAACATTTTCGCTTATCCAACGCTTTTATTTTTCAGTGATTGGTTTGGGGGGGGGGGGGTGCCAAAATTCTGTTCGCCTACACTTGAAAAATACCTAGGGCCAGCTCTGTTCAGATTCTACTAACAGCTAGCCACAGGATCACTGGCAATCTAAGAATGTCTCTGCCCTGTCTCTAAACATTTGTGGAAGACTTTTAAAACAGGGATAGGTAGGTAAAGGTAAAAGGCTATCCCCTGACATGAAGTCTGGTCATGCCCGACTCTGAGAGTTGGTGCTCCTCTCAATTTTTAAGCCAAAGAGCCGGTGTTGTCCATAGATGCCTCCAAGGTCATGTGGCCGGTATGACTTCATGGAGTGTCGTTACCTTCCCGCCAGAACGGTACCTATTGATCTACTCACGTTTGTATGTTTTCAAACTGCTAGGTTGGCAGAAGCAGAGGCTAACAACAGGAGCTCACCCCGCTCCCTGGATTCAAACTGCCGACCTTTCAGTCAGCAAGTTCATCAGCTCAGCGGTTTAACCTGCTGTGCCATCAGAGGCACCAGGGATAGGTAGTATGGCCCATAAATGTTGTTTTCTGGACTACTAACCTTCTTTACTTTCCTTAGGGTACACTTTTTAGCTTCCCCAGGGAAAACTGTCTTTCCCGGAAGCCTCAGATACCCCTTCCTTCCATCCTCTCAAAAATTGTCATTTCACTTTTTGCTTTGCAGGGTATTTTTGAGAATCCATTAACCTTTCCCTCAAGGATCCCAGTAACAGAAAACTGGATCCCAGAGCTACTTGGTTTGCTTGTCCTTGTCCTTAAAAACATTAGTTTATCCCTTTAGACCTTGTGAAACCAAATTCCCCAGAAAGGGGTGCACTTGTTTTTATTGTGTGAATTATGTCTCCTACTTGTAACGTGTAATGTGAAGATACCTGTTCCTAGGAGAGAAGATTGACTGTTGAGATCTGGGTTTCATATCAAGTCCCAATTTTCAACATAAGAAGAGGTGTGTTTTTGTTATAAACGAGAAAATAGAAAACGAAGATTTCCAGAGCTTCTTTACTATAAGACAGGGAAATGAAATATCATCATTGCCTGCCCATTTTGCTAGGTTCTGTGGTTATCAGGGTTTTCTTCTTTCTTTGTTCTTGTGCAGGTGATGTTGGCAGAACGGAAGGGATCAGAAGAGCTGTATGCAATAAAAATATTGAAAAAAGACGTGGTGATTCAGGATGATGATGTAGAGTGTACCATGGTTGAAAAGAGAGTCCTAGCTCTACAAGACAAGCCTCCTTTCCTAACACAGTTGCATTCTTGTTTCCATACTGTGGTATGTCCACATAAAATATTTTAAAATATGGCTATATTTATTATTAGTATTATCACTACTATTTTACAGTCGTTGCTTTCAGAGGTCTGCTTAACTGATATTCTGATTGTTGCATTTACTCTATTCACATCGCAAAGCTTCTATGTTCTTAGAATATTGCAGTGAGACTAAAGAGTACTGATAACATAGCTATAAGCACTTTACAAAAACACTGTAAGGTACACAGACTTATTAGATCAGGCATGGGCAAACTATGGTCAGGGGGCTGGATGTGGCCCTCTGGGCGCTTACCTCAGGCCCTCCTAATTTTCCCTGTCCTCTTGGCATAGGGATACGACAACCTGTCCTCTGGATCACTCTCAGCCACTGCATAAGGATGGTGCAAGCAGTTCCAATCCTCCTCCCGATCCTCCTCCCCTGATCCCATACCGGTAGCAAAAAAAGTTTGCCCATACCTGTTCTAGATGATATCCTTTATTCCAGATATCATCTAATTTCTGCTGTTGTTCTGAAGCTCCTATATTTTTCCATGGCCCGGAACAGGTGTATTGAATTGGGGGTGTGGGTGTTGTATCAATAAATTCCTGTATTTTGTGGGCCATTATATTTGAGTATTTTCCTTATATGGTACATCTTTGCAATATTTTGAAAAGGCACTATTTATTTTGTGTGATTGAAGCTTCATTTCTAGGCGGCTGAATCAATCCAAATGTGTTTTTCTTTGGATGAATTGACTCAGGCTCAAGATGGATCCAAATTGGCTCAGTTTGAGTCAGAATTTGACCAAAATAGTCAGCCATAGAAAGTGTCCATACTGTAGGAAAAATTGAACTTTAAGTATACATGTACAGTAAAGTTTGCATCTGTTTATTAATGAGTTTAGTAATGAAAAAAGTCTTTATATAAAACTTTTTTAAAAATAGAGATGGTTTATCAGTATTAATAAAAAATAATTAATTTCACCCAGGCTATTTCTCTTTGAAGCAATAAAAATAACTTTTAAAAAACCTACAAGAGTCTAAGTTATTGGATATTGTAACATTTAATTAATATTAAATTTCTAAGGCAATCGAATTAAAACAATGTAAAAAAAACTAGACACACTAAATTAATGAGTTTCTGATACATTATGTCAGTTTTACATATATTTCAAAATGCATGAACACAGTTGAAACAAACAATAGATGGCAGGAGGGATGTTATAAATATAGCCCTCTAATTGAGAAGGGAATGTAATTATTCTGTCCAAATATAACAGAATATTATTTCACTCCATTCAACATACACTGAATTTTAAAACCAGACTTTTAGTAAGATGCAGAAACTTTATACAGCAAAAGCTTGTAAAGCAGGAGTCAGGAAACTTGCCCCATTTGATATTTTGAATTATAGTTCGTGGAGTTCTTTACTGTTGTCTATGCTAGTTCAGGCCGATGAAGGTTAAGTCTAAAACAGTGGTTCTCAATCTGTAGGTCCCCAGATGGTTTTGGCCTTCAACTCCCAGAAATCCTAACAGCTGGTAAATTGACTAGGATTTCTGGGAGTTGTAGGCCAAAACATCTGGGGACCCCAGCTTGAGAACCACTGGTCTAAAACATCTAGAAATCCATAGATCTCTCACTTCTGTGGCAATGTCCTCCATCTGCAATTCATGAGGAGTTGCATTCCACCCTGCAATGACTCTCATAGTCAAATCAATGTAATTGGACCTGATTCAAACACTCACCCAGCTAACTAAAACCTTTACATCAAGGAGAAAGAGACTTGCACTCTTTTTTCTACCATGCTTCTCTCACTCAACCCAGAAGCCTAATTTATTTGATTTACCCCACTTCAGAAAGGAATGAAAAGGCTATAACAGTTTTGTTTGTACTCCTACGGGGCCTTATTTTATCTTCACTTCTGTGGTGGAAGAAGGGGGTGGGTTTGTATGTATGCATGTACCTGACCCCACTCAGTCCAAAGCCAGTCATTATCTATGACAGTGTATTAACTTGCAGAAAGTGCTGCTCTTTAACATTCACTTTGCCACATTTTGAGATAATAGCAGAAATTATCTCATATACAGGTAGTTAGTGAATTGTTGCCAGCAAATCTGCTCCAGATTTCCATTCCACTTTCTGAGTTGCATGGGAGCTGTGCCAATGTCAAGCTTCTGAAGGGAGAGGGGGGCCTTCTATATGATTTAGACCAGTGTTATTCAAAATAGTGGTCCCTAGGCTGGTGCTGGTACTGGAACTATTGGCTACCAGTCCTTGGCACACTGGGAAAAGATCATTAGCAGTTCTCTATCAGACCAGAGACTTCTGTAGGAGGAGTGTCAGGGCAGTTCTACACAGCCATTTAATCTGAGTCAAGATGTAGATTAAGAGAACTGGTTCGTTGCAGAGTGCCTACACAAGCACCCCAGGAAACTGGTTGTAGTCTGAGATGGTGGCCACAAAGATCTCTTGATTGCAGATCTATCTGCACCCACTTATATATATTTTTCTTACCTTGTCTGGTGAGATGTCCTGATAGGCATCAACATGGCAAGTGCTGATGAGCAGCACCATATCCAGTCGGGATCAGTACTAGATGGCAGGGCACAGCAACAAAAGAGTAGAAAGCAGGTTTTCCCATGGGAACACTGTTTCCTTTGCAGGGAGAGAGGTTTTTGTTTATCTTCCAACAAACTATGTTTATGGGTTTTTCGAATGGGCCAGTGCTAGGCCTGTCCTGACAAGTGCTCCACATTTTTCTGTTTCTTGTTCAGCTCTGCATGGGATATACATTGACCAGCTGCAGTGGATTTTACGGCTTATTTCAAAATTTCCTAGGAAGTTTTTTTAACACATTGTTTCTGACTAGATACATGCTGGAGTGCCCATTGAGAGTGTATGTACCTGACTTTGAGGTAGCTTTAAACTATGCTTTAATACTTGGGTGGAACCGCCCCTAGTAAACTCAAAAGATGATTTCCCTACTTTGCTATGCCAATAGCTCTACTGAATGCCCTAATGAAAACTGTGTCATGTGTCTGAGATAGGACCTAAACATGTTTAATCAAACAAAAATGTCAGAGAAGTAAATTATGCAATGATTTCCATACATTTTCTGAGAAAAGAAAGCAAAGAGAGAAAAAAACATAGTTAGGTTTTTTAAGGAAAGGCACCAATTAATATGACGATTTTTTTCCTCTTGTCTCAAAAACAGGAAGTCTTCTAATCCTAACCCTAATCCACTCCCCATATACAGAGTTAAATATAAATAAGGTAGTTGGAAACAGAATGACCTTACAATACAGCATCTCTATTAAACAGAACTTTCATTTTGACATTATTACGGCTATCAGTCCCTCTTATTTTTATCTGATTATGTTATCTGAATGTGAAGGTTTGGTTAAAATTCTTCCCATCTCAACACTCACCTTCCCCCAACCACCAACCCACATATTTATATTTTCATAGCAGTGGTTTCTGCTGCCTGACATATGTTTGTTTTCATATTGTGTGCTAGGATCGCCTGTACTTTGTCATGGAATATGTGAATGGTGGTGATCTCATGTATCATATCCAGCAAGTAGGAAAATTTAAGGAGCCCCAAGCAGTGTGAGTGTCTCTTTCTATTAATTTTAACTTAAAACATTGCAATTTGATATTTTGTTCCAGGATTGAATCTTTCTCTGGCCCTTTCCCAGTTCCACTTTCCTGGTGTGTGTAATTGACATGACGTCACAGTAGTTCTCACTACCAACACTCATCAGTATTGTACAGATGGAAAATAACTGCATTTTAGATAGCTGGCATTTTAATTATCGTCACATAATTACTCCATTGAAAATTTTGAAAGGATCTGCATTTTTTGTACAATGGTATTATGTGTGACTGAGCTGCAGTGTGAGTCACAAAGATTTAGATCCTGGCTGACATGGCAATGTGTGATCTCCAATTCAGTCTACTTTCTCGTGTCAGAATGACTGGCTAATGATGAGTGCACCACATTTCTATTAAACCTAGTGTAACATTCAGGACTGATATTGATAACATGCCTTAGGCTGGGAGTGGGAGACTAGGGAATGCAATATAAGCCCTTCCATAGCCTCATTGGGCCTTTATCGGAGTCAAGGAAGAAGCCTTGGCCATCATGAAAGGCAGAAGGAAGAAATGAAAAAACCAAATTATAATAGCATGAAGGAGTACCTCCCTTGCTTGCAAGCTGAAGAAGCTTTTGAGTCCTGGAAAGAGAAACTGCTTTGAACAACAACAACAATTTTATATTCCGCCCTATCTACGCAAGGGTACTCTGGGCGGATCACAGTACATTTACACGGCAAATATTAAATGCCATTTGGACGAACAGAACAGAACAGACAGACAGAAGGAGGTATGTTGTCTTGAAGTCTAGTTTTTTGGTATCTTGGCGGTTGAGGTTGAGCTCAGATTTAGTCACGGGGGGTATTGTTGCTCCATTCTCTATGACGAAGAGCCATAAGGACTTCCACTTTCCTCTCGGTCACCGCATTTCTGGTCTTGTTCTTTATGGTGTCATAAAATATCTCCCCCGCAATTTGCCGTACCTAATTTCTCTACTTGCGGCTCTAAGCAATTTTCGAACTGCTTAGATAAACAGTGAGCTGGGCTTGATGGTCAAGCGCTCACCCCAACTGGGCTTTAAACTGGCCACCTTTCGGTTGGTAGATCTTATTACTGCTGGTGATTTACCAGCTTTGCTACAGCCCAAGTAGACGCACACAGGTAAACCCACACAGGTGCTGCTCGCCTTGAGTCAAATAAATGTTTCCCTTACCTCCTGGTCTACATCTTCATATGATAACACAAGTTGGAGTGTTATTCTTTCTAGCTTAAGGAATGCCATAAACCTCTCTACAAAAGATAGTGGAAGTGACAGATTCCTCCTATGTCATGGTTGAGCACTGGGTCATCCAAAATTTGAAAGATTTTAGCTGTTCATCCCTTTTCGAGATACCTATTCAGACTTTCTAGATTTCACATGATCAGAGGTCTAAGGAATTTTGTATTACCGTTGAAGATAACAGGGGTATGGGGAGTTTCTACTGTAAGCTTTTGTGGAATCCACTCTACTTTAATGGACTGGAATTCATAAAATACCTTTGCAATACTTTTTTTTCTGTCTCAAGACAGCTCCAGGACTCCTCTTCTCTTCTTATGCCAGAACAGATGGCCAAGGTGGTCTAGGAATACTACTGTGATAAAGGGAGAAGAGGATTCTGCTGTCACCCCCTCCCTTTACAGCAACTGCTGCCACCAGACATGTCATTTTTTTCTTTTCCCTCCTGCCATCTACATGCAACATACAGAAGAAGGTCTGAAGCAGGAGATTTGGGTTTCAAGACCAGGATCCTATACCTGCCACACAGAGACTCTGGATGTAACCCTTGGTGGAGGTGGCATTTCCACTGGTTAAACAGTCTCCCTTGCTACATTCTAACTGAGCAGTGCAATCATATCTGTTCAGACATTTTCAGGTGCCTCCATGGCACATGGCACTTTCCATGTATGCTCAGTACTAATTCTGCAGAGAAGCTGCATATACATGCTCTCACTAGCTGAAATTCTTTTCTTCCAGGTTCTATGCAGCAGAGATCTCGGTGGGGCTTTTCTTTCTTCATAAAAAAGGAATTGTGTACCGGTAAGTTTTCAATAATGCATTTTGATGTGCAGTACAAATGTTGGCACAAGAGTTGAAAAAGAAAGGGATACAGAGGAAAACACAGTGTGGGAAGGGAGAAGTCAGGCTCTGAGCTTTTGAAAGGAGGAGAATGTTAATGTCGGATTTGTGTATTGGCATATGGATGTTCCTTGCTGGCCACCAAGTGGATTTATTGAGTGAATTTAGCAACAGTTAATTTTATGCCACCTTTCTACTTCCCAAAATAGGAGGTTCAAAGCAGCTTATGAAGTTACATTAAAATACAAGTATAGTCACAACTATTTTTAAAAGTATTAAAACAAAGCAAGGAGATTGCATTAACAAAAATAAAAAGTCAAGCCAAATGTAAAGTGATGTGTTTGCTGTGTAAATGTTAATAATATGCTTTATTTTATATTATATTCTTTGTGTTCTATCTGAACAGTTGTATCGTTTTATAGCTTTCCTTTCCCACTGTGTGTATATGTATGTTTTCTATGTCTTTGGCAGACTGGGTATTTGTTGTTGTTTTACTTGTAAAGTACACTGTATGTTGGTGGCTCCATATAAATGAATGATTTTTATGATAAATGATAATAATGATGGTGATACTAAAAATTCTTGGCTAGAAAGAAGAGTGTCCAACCAGCAGTGGATAACTATTTGACGGAAAAACACAAATCTCCAGAGATAGATATTTCCATCACCAGCTGTTGAACATTCCGTTTCCTTTATGCCCATCATCTTTACCATAGGTTGATTTAACATATGAGTCAAGTTAGAATATTTTATTTTACTTATTTATCTTCTCTGTATAGATAGCTGGATAACTGAATGAGTCAAATAGAGACTACATTATTTTATAGGCACCTAAAAATGTGTCAAAAGTCAGACGCCAATTAGAGAGCAAAATAGAGTTTATTAAAGCAACAGTCCAAAAAATAGCTCAACAAACTAAAAATACTTAAAACACTTAACTTTCAGTGTTATTAAGTAGAACAAGCGGGTAAAACCCCAAAAAACAAGAACTGGCAAATAATCCGGATTAGCCAGAGATATAATCCGGGCTAAACTTAAAGTTCTAGAACTTGACCCAAAAGTTCACAATGGGCTGAAAAACGGAGGCATGAACTAAAGCAAGTAGTATTGAAGCCCACAAACCTTTCCCAAAACTCAAAAGTACAAATAGGAGTTCAAAACAAACAAACACCCAAACTGAGCTAGGGAACTCCCAGTTGAGAGCAGCAAAGCCAGCGAAACAGTGAGACACTGGCGAGTTCGCAGCAACCACTGCTGGAACATACACAAAACCAAGAGTTAAAGGAGCAGAGCGGGAGAACGTCGTCAAGCCGGTCTGAAGTCGGGATAAGCAGACAGCGTCAGTATCAGGAGTGAAGGTAGTAGTCAGCAACAGCAGACAGCCACGGAATAGAGAACGACGCCAAGCCATGGATTGAGAGCGAAGAGCAAAGCCGAGTCAAGTTCCAGTCCAAGGTCCAAGGTCCGAGAGGTTGAAGTCATCCAAGAAGGTCACAACACAAAATGGCACAGAGAGCCAAAGCAACGAGGGTGAACAGGAGCTAATACAAAATAGTAATAACAGTGCAGTCCAGGAAAATCCACACAATTCCAGCCCTCCGTTGCAGAATAACCCAGATTAAATTTATATCCGTTGCAAAGTCCCAGTCCAGTCTTCAGTAACACACACACAGGAAGCCCAATGGCGCCCAGCAACACCTTGCCACATGCAAGGTATAATGGCCAAACAACCCCAATATATCCAGGTCTCCCTGGGCTTCCAAACTATCCACGCCCAAAGAGCAGGTGTCTCAACTTCTTAATCTGAATCAGAATTCCACGCAACCAATGCCTTTGGGTCAGGTGTTCCGAATTCCTCATCAAAGTCCCAATCATCCTGCCCATGCCCAACTCTATCCACACCTGTGAACCCCCTCTCACTCCTCCAAGCAGACCAAGTGGGATCTGCTTCTGAAGACACCCAAGCTTCCCCAGCATCAGCAGTATCCATGGGCCCCGATTCGTCCCCAAGCATCTCCGGTGCCCGTGCCCAGTCCGTGCCCAATTCCTCCATTAACACCTGTTTCCCAGCATCCATTTCCACCTCAGAATCCCCACATGAATCCTCCTCAGAAGACTCCCCATCAGTCTCCCTGACCCTTTTCCTAAACAAATCCTCCAATGAGCCCTCCTCGCGAGGGTTTTTCCTTCCTCTCCTGATCCCACCACTATCATCCACAGTCTCCGAAGGCGCATTCACAACAAAATGAGTTGTATTGTTATTAGAATCATAGAATCACAGAGTTGGAAGAGACCTTATGGGCCATCCAGTCCAACCCCCTGCCAAGAAGCAGGAAAATCACACTCAAAGCACCACTGACAGATGGCCATCCAACCTTTGCTTAAAAGCCTCCAAAGATGGAGCCTCCACCACACTCCGGGGCAGAGAGTTCCACTGCTGAACAGCTCTCACAGTTAGGAAGTTCTTCCTAATGTTCGGGTGGAATCTTCTTTCATAGATTTAAAGAAGAAATTATCGAAATATATTTGCTTTTGATAGATATCTATACAGATACATACCACATCACATCATAATATGTAGCAATATGATTGAAAGATTTGTACATTTTAAATAAAGTAACCTCAAGCACAACAATATGAGATGTGAAAGAACAAAGAAGAAGCAGCGTGAAAACAGAAAGTTTGTGTAAAGCCACATATATAAAAGCTGTATAGGTCTTTAGAATCAACTGTATGATTACAGTGCCTTGATATCTACTGGGTTTTGGTACCAATATGCCCCATGGATATCAAAATTGGTGGCTTTTGTTGCACTCCAAGCCTGGAGTGCAACAAAACACCTATGGCCACTGCACCACACAAGAGTTCAGGAATATGAGCAGTCAGTTTATTGTAAAAGCATATGAAAAGCATATAAAATCAGGAATAAGAAAGGAAGATATATAATCCAAAAAGGTTTAGCAACAGCTGATATCTAAACAGTAATCCAAATGTCTCATAAAGTTCTCAAGGTGACAAAGTCCAGGAACATCCAGGAATCACAGATACAGTATAAGTCCACAATCATGAAGGTGTAACTAGTAACACTTGAACAGGAATAAATGGACAGTAACACAGAGAACTTCCAAGATACTTACATTCAAGATCAAAGCTTGACTTGAAGTAGGAACAAGAGAACTCAGGCTTAGCTTCTCACTCTTATGCAGCATTGCCTGAACTGAGCTTAAGGTAAACAACTTGTTGTTTAATAGACACCCATGAAATCATGCAGTTTCCTGTGAATTTCTTTCTCAACTTTCCCACGTAATCTCTCTGAATGACGCAATCAATGGCTCTGATTTGTAAATGAACTTTTGTTGATCTCCATAGCTGCAGATGGGTCCCCATGGGAACC
Organism: Anolis carolinensis; assembly: GCF_035594765.1. Classification (NCBI taxonomy): domain Eukaryota; kingdom Metazoa; phylum Chordata; class Lepidosauria; order Squamata; family Anolidae; genus Anolis; species Anolis carolinensis. Next base: position 176,294,512 of record NC_085842.1, on the reverse strand, counting down.
CTCCTTATCACTCAGCTCTTCACTGGATTCCTTCTCTGCTGTTGCTACGCAGACTCCCCTGAATGCCCTAGAAGCCCTGCACTATCTGAGCCAGTTTTCTCACACTTTGTGCCATAGGAACGCTCACAATCCTTTCTAAGTCATCACTTAAACCATCAGCCTCTGGTGACTGATCTACAGCAGCTTTCAAGTCCCATTGTTTACAATAGTGTCATAAAATGGTGACTCATAAAAGGGCAAAAAACAAGGGGTGGATTTATATATATATATATATATATATATATATATATATATATATATATATATATATATATATATTCAGGAGTGGATTGTTGTCTGTGGATAAATAATCCATGGATATGGAGGGCTGACTGTATATACTTCTGTATAGGTCTACTTATATTCACTATACAACTTCCAAACCAGTCCAAAATTAAATTCTTCTTCCAAATACTTATTTGATTTGCTTATTGATTTTAAATATCTGTCCTAATTTTAGATTGAAGGCATCTTAAGGAGAATATCATCAGTATCCTTGCAACAGATATTAAAACCTTTCATTGCTGTGATTTCTCATAGGGATTTGAAATTAGATAATGTAATGCTGGATTATGAAGGACACATTAAGATTGCTGATTTTGGGATGTGCAAAGAGAATATGAATGATGGAGTAACAACGAGGACTTTCTGTGGAACTCCAGATTACATTGCACCTGAGGTGAACTTCTTATTTCAAACACTATGCATTTTTGGATGTTTCCCCCAAAGAATTGTAAACATTTGAGCAGTCTCTTCAGCAAAAGGCTTTTTAAAAATTAGTTGGGTTCCAATGACGATGGAAATAATGGATTGTGACAAATTGGGGTAAATCGTGCCTACCCAGGCTCTGCAACCAAGCAATCAATGAGGAGTGATGAGGGGGAAGTGGTGGAAATCAGAGCCACGCTCACAGGTTATTTCTTAAAGCCACTCTTTACTTAACTCTGTGCATCTCAAAGAAATTGATTTCGCAATTGCATTTTGGAATTGCATTTCAATTCACCCCTCAAAGTAAGGTTTGTTTACTGCATATACTTATATATAAGGTGACCTCATGCATAAATTGAGGGCAGTGTTGGAGAGTCAAAAGTATGAATTTTGATAAGACCCATGGATAAATTGATGGTTATTCTATGGAGAGGGAAAAGCATGAATTCTACCTCAGAGTTCGCCATGACCACGACCATTTCCCCATCTAGACATGCCCTGGTGTAGAGAGTAAAGATATTCATTGCTTCTTTTACATTCTCCCAGAACAGATTAGGTAAAGTGTCAAAAGACTTTACCATTTTTTAAAATAAGAGTTAAGGTACACTATTTATATTGACTCAAGCATAAGTCAACCTAGGTTTCGGGGGGGGGGGGGTGTTGATTTTTTTTAACTAAAATTATAGACTTCTGTATGAGTATATAGGATAGGTAATGGTATACTGTATCTTGAATTAGTATAATGTCAAACTGTCGTATTGGTTACAGAGGAATGAATCCTTATAATTATTTTGTTATCTTTTAAAAAAACTAGCTTCTTTATCATCTACAGTTGTAAAATGAATGAGGTGAACTCTACTGTTTCCCCCCCTCTGGTTTCCATTTTTCTGCTCACTTTCGCTTTATAACTTGAAAGAGAATAATTTGGCTGCACAATTACTAATGTCCTTGAAATACATTTTGTCTCAGACCCCTTCTACACAGCTGTATAAAATCGACATTATCTGCTTTGAACTGGATTATATGGCAGTGTAGATTAGGGCCCCTTCCACACAGCTGTATAAAATCCACATTGAACTGGGTTATATGAAAGTGTGGACTCAGATAATACAATTCAAAGCAGATACTGTGGATTATCTGCCTTGATATTCTGGGTTATATGACTGTGTGGAGGGCTCCAAAGATAATCAAGTTCAAATCATAAAATGTGGATTTTCTGCTTTGATAACCTGAATGATCTGGCAGTGTAGAAGTTATCAGTCATCACCTTGAATAGTACAGTACCCACTCATTAAATGTGACCATAGTTTCCATTCTCTTTTACTTCATGTGCATTAGCATGGGTGGCTGCTTTTTGACATTTTATTTCTATTGCAAGAGTAAAATCTTCTTAGGATTTAACTGATAATGCACCTAACTTCTAAGATTAGTATGATTTTTTAAATCCCCTTTTAAAATCAAATGATTTGAATAATACTGTAGTTTATTTCATTGTTCACTTCCTATAAGCTTCTGCTTACTAAACCATAGCAAAAGCATAAACATCCTTATTTTTTTTCTTTTGAGGATGACTGCCTTAGTTGCAATATCTTTTCCACCAGCCAATTTCTGTTCTGAAACTTTAATTCAATGTACATGACTGCTTAACCAAAAAGAGGTATAGCCCTGATAGAATCCTTGATCACTGTCCACACTAACATGTTTTTCCCCTTGATCCTTAACTGCATATAGAAATTGTGATTCAGGTTGCTAAAGGCCCATTTACATGGGCCAAATGAAGTAAAGCAGGAGTTAATAGACTTCATGATGTCCACATACTTCATGGAGCCCATTTGTCCTGCATGCCCAGGAAGGCCACTTAACATGACTTTGCTCTGCATTATTCAAATCGAAGCAGTACTACATTATTGAAAAACAGGAGCGGGCAGCCCTAGGTCCATTTTCAGCCCTTGGACTAATTTCAAAGGTGTTCCGAAAGAGATTATTTGAGACTGCTTGGCAATAGCAAATTGGACTACAGAGACATTCCAGGTTAGAAGGTACAGCCAAAAGAAAATTACTTCCTGGTGCCATAAGGGTAAATGTGTGCACATCAGACAAAAATTCCTGTGAAATATAGTCTATATTTCAGACTATATTTCTGTGACTTCATGTTCACATTTTTTTTCATGTCAGGAGCGACTTGAGAAACTGCAAGTTGCTCCTGGTGTGAGAGAATTGGCTGTCTGCAAGGACATTGCCCAGGGGACGCCCGGATGTTTTGATGTTTTTACCATCCTTGTGTGAGGCTTCTCTCATGTCCCTGCATGGAGCTGGAGCTGATAGAGGGAGCTCATCCACGCTCTCCCCAGATTGGATTCGAACTGCTGACCTTGGGTTCGAACTAACCCAACCTTCAAGTCATCAGTCCTGCCGGCAAAAGGGTTCAACCCACTGTGCCACCAGGAGCTCCTCTCGTGTTCACATGAGACAATTGGATCTATAAGACAATTTGTCCATGCCTAAGATACTAGCAAGGGTCTGGAATTGGAAGTAAAAATTATAGCTTTTGTATTACATATTTTAATTTGGTTTTTTTTTTAAAAAATTAAACATTAAAAGGGATTTCCTTTTTTTCTCCCTTGCAATTTGCAGATTATTGCCTATCAGCCATATGGAAAATCAGTGGACTGGTGGGCCTATGGCGTATTGTTATATGAGATGCTAGCTGGCCAGGTAAGGATGGCTATGCCATTATCTTCAGTTGGTTTAGTTAATCTGAATAAATAATAAACATAAAACATACCATATTAGATGGGAAGATTTACGACAGACTGGTCAGCTGTATGGGCAGATTGGTCTCTGAACGGAAGTTTTAAAATTATATGGTGTGTGTTCCATGCATGGTTTATAGCTCATTAGCCTTAATCACCAGCCTGCTACTGTGTGCATGCATGCTAATCCTGTTTATTTAAGCAATAAGAAATGCAAACATTGAGTGGCAGAGTTCTGCTGGAGGCAAGATATCAATGTAATTTAATGATGTTTGTGCCTGGAAATGTTGTGCAAATGACTTCCTGAGAAGTTAACTAAGATTGTCTATAGCATTCTCCCCCTTTGAAGCCATCTTTAAAAGGCAGGGATGCTCTGCCAGCTCAGGGCAGACCACAACATTTGTTTTTCTATACTCCTAAATGTTTCCTAATGCTCAAGAGATTGCTAGAGTATTAATGGTTGATGCACTGAAAATGTGATGTCGCCCTCCCTTATGAAATGCAACATGAAATTAAAATGCAAATATTCCAAACTTCACCATCAATAACAAGGCTTGCCTAGTCAAGGCTACAAATTCATGTTTCAAACTGACATGCTGGCTCTCTTTAAACCTTTTACCCACGACATTATGATGAGTTGACTTTTAACACAAGTGTTGTAGAGCAGAAGCCTAGTTGAATCGTAGAGTCAAACCTGTTGTTCTCTTTCCATTTTGTATACTATCTTGCTGTCTGCTTCTTGAGTCAGTAGATTGCAGGCAAAACTCAATCAGTGGTAGAGTTGTATATTAATGCTCACTGTAAGAGCTTTTATCTTCTGTGTTGAAATGGACCATTGGTACATTTTCCAGGAAGACTGTTTTATGTGTTTGCTTGCTTTTTCAACCAAATTCTGTTCAAAGTGGCTACCAGCAATGAAATAGAAGTTTAAACTTTTTTATTTTTAGTTCAGTCATATGGAGGTATATAGCCAATTTAATTTTGAGTTAGGGAATTGCCCCCTGAGCATTTTTTTTCCTCCCAGACAAAATATATCTTGAGATGTCTTGTTTGCCTCTTTAATACTATTTTGGTTGCACGCGGGGGGGGGGGGGGGGGGGGGGGGTATCAATAGGACACAAAACAATAAAACCAAAACAAAATAAAAATCCGTAAAGTGACCACATATTACTTCTTTATGCCTAAGCTGTTAATGTTCCAAGCCTTGCCATTTGCTTGGTTTTGTGCCAAAGTGAATGAAAATTATGCTAACTAGAAGTGTCTGTAATTGCTTTCTTTGATTAGTCTGCTTTTGAATAAATTGTCCTGGATCATTATGTAATTTTGAGTTTCTGATAAAACACTTAGCTTTTGCTTTCTATCAACAGCCACCATTTGACGGTGAAGATGAAGATGAGCTTTTCCAGTCAATAATGGAGCATAATGTTTCTTATCCCAAAGCGATGTCCAAAGAAGCTGTGTCCATTTGCAAGGGGGTAAGTTAGCAAGCGATAAGGATAAGGGAGCCATGCCGCCCAGATTAATGCTGTGTCATACATATTGGCAGCTGACCTGTAAAACCTTTACACTTCATTAGCATATATTGTGTGGCTAAGATGGTCTCTCTGGCCATATTATCACTTGACTTTGAAATCCTACTTCTTTGCAGGTTTCTATTTCACTTTTCAACACCCACCTGCTTCAATTAAAACTGCTGTTAGAGGTCCCTTCTACACTGCCATATAATCCAGATTATCAAATCAGATAATCTGGATTTTATATGGCACTGTAAAAGGGGCCATAGTTGCTTGGAGCTCTGGTTATGGCTACAGTAAACTCTTGCTATTATTCTTGCATATCACTTAGGCTAAGAGGATGCCAAATAAATTGCATAGCTATCAGAATTATACAATTGGAATGTAACCCTGTGTTGTCTAGGCCAATTCCCTAATAGTGCAAAAAAGGAACTCCTAAAGTATCCCCATCATGTGCCCAAGAAACCGCACTTTAGATCCCTCTAACCAAGCACTGAGGAGCCCCGGTGGCGAAGTGTGTTAAAGCACTGAGCTGCTGAACTTGCAGACTGAAAGGTCCCAGGTTCAAACCCCAGGAGCGGCGTGAGTGGCCGCTATTAGCTCCAGCTTCTGCCAACCTAGCAGTTCTAAAACATGCCAATGTGAGTAGATCAATAGGTACTGCTCTGGCGGGAAGGTAACGGGGCTCCATGCAGTCATGCCGGCCACATGACCTTGGAGGTGTCTACGGACAACGCCGGCTCTTTGGCTTAGAAATGGAGATGAGCACCAACCCCCCCCCCCCCCCCCCGAGTCAGACATGACTGGACTTAACGTCAGGGGAAACCTTTACCTTTAACCAAGCACTGTCCAGTCTTTTTGGAGATAGCCTTTTCTACTGCTGGACTGGTCTTTCTATGAGGCTGTAAAGATGTCAGGCAGGAGGAATCCTTTTAAATCCCACCGCTGCCACCAATTTGTAAAGATGTGGCAGGGAGGAATCTTTTTATTAATTATATTATATATTTTACTATAACCGCTACCACCAGTTGTAGAGATCTCAGGCAGAGGAGAATTTCTTTTTCTTTTCTTATTCACTTTAGATGGTAGCGTTACTTAGTTTTGAATATAGGTGAGACTTGGATATTGAAAGAAAACAACAAGTTTATTTCAGGCACAGAGCTTAGTGGTTACAGTATTGCTTCTTTAAAGGCACTTAGATAATGGTTGCAAATATAACTTATGATGAATACACTTTCAAATACTTGATCCTTTCCTTGAGCAGTCTAAACCTGATCACTTTGGATCTAACCGGGATTACTTCCCCTTACTACTCAGACTCTACAATTGAACCTAAACAAGTCACCTAACTTGCTTAATCTGACACAACTAGAGATCTGAGTTCCCCTGGTTTCCCTAACTTGGAACCAGTGTCTTCCCTGTGACTAAAAATCACAGACTGAACTGTTTTTAAAACATTCCCTCCTTTTTCCTCCGCACGGCAGTTGGCTCCGCCCTCATTACTATGGTAACCTGCCTCAGAATGCTGAGCTGGTTACCATCCCCCACGCACTGGTAACTAATACTTACCCTTATAAACATAGTTAAACATGACTTTTAAAATGAAATTAAACATGACATCTATAAATCAAAATAAAAACACACTTCTTTACAGAGGCTATTCTTCTTCACGTAGACTGGAAGGAAAAATGCTACCACTATACAGGCAGGCCCTGGGTTACAATCAACTTGTAGTTGCAAACAGCATGGCCAGCTCATGGGGAGTGTCAGCACTCTCCCGTCCTTCACCAGCAGTTGCAGCTTGGGAAGAAGGGGCAAGAGAGCTTGTGGCCAGTGATCCTTCTCCAGCAACCGTGGCTGGAGTGGAGAGGCAAGGGACCTTGTGGTCTGTCTCCTTTGTATTTCCTCCACAGTCTCTATTGAAGGCAAGGAGTGAAAGAACCTTTTGAGAGCCTCGCTCACCCTTTGCTAGGCATCATGGCTGGGGAAGAAAGCCAAGGGAGCTTGTTGACAGCCCCTGGGAAGTGTCCCCCCCCCCCCTCGGGCAGCCAGCAAGCTCCATTTTGCCCAGCTGTCCATGACAGAAGGCGAGGGAGCATGGTAGCCTTTGACTGTGTTATAGGTGACTCTGGACCTCCTCCCGTAAGAGATATCCTGTAGGAAAGGTGTCTCCACTGAAGCTTTCTCACCTGTCCTTGTTTCTACAACAATCTACAATTTTCAAAATCCAGTTGTCACAGAAAGTTTTTTAAATGGCTCGAGTTACACTTAAACAATGTACCTGTTCAGACTTCTATATAAATTTAATTTAAGAACAAACCTAGGCCCCTTCCACACAGCTGTATGAAATCCACATTGAACTGGATTATATGGCAATGTGGACTCAGATAATCTAGTTCAAAGCAGATATTGTGGATTATCTGCCTTGATATTCTGGTCCCCTTTCACTCAGCTGAATAAAATCCCACATTATCTGCATTGAACTGGAATATATGGCAGGGTAGTCTCAGATAATTCAGTTCAAAGAAGATATTGTGGGATTTTCTGCCTTGATATTCTGGGTTATATAGCTGTGTGGAAGGGCTCCTACAGACTCTATTTTGTATGTAATCCAGGGACTGCTTGTATAAAGGGCTTTTCTTAGCACTGAATCAATTACAATGTAAAGAGTGGCTTGTTGATGTATCATAGGTATTTAAGAGACTGTTTATCGTGATGTTTTCTTACTCAGAAACACATTCCTACTCTTCTGTATATTATTTATATCCATTTTATAATATTAATCATATTAGTATTATCAGTATTGTTTCTACCAGTAAAAAATTGCTATAGTATGAATGATTCTTTAAAAGGGCTGGGTTTATTTATATATCGCTGCTGCTACTATCACTTGATGTTTGGATGTGTCTTCAAGTTGTTTCTGAACTATGGTGACTCTGAGGTGAATCTATCACGTTTTATTCCCAAGAGATTTTCCCCAAGAGATTTTATTTTGTCTTCCTATGAGGCTGAGGAAATGTGACTTGCTCAGTGGGTTTCATGACTGAGTAGAGATTCAACCCTTGGTCTCCAGAGTCGTAGTCCAGTGTAGATTTCTTTCATAGAAGTAGATGTCATGCAGGTCTTATTATCCTACATGGAAGTGATATGTATTTGTGGAAACGGCACCAAAATTATTTTGCAAGTGGTAATGCTGTCCTAGATACATTTAAATAGTGATGATGATACATTTAAAAGTGATGATGATGATGATACTCTCTTCTCTCTTAAAAGAGACTCAGGCTCCATCTACACTGCCATATTATCCAGTTTCAGACTGCATTGAACTGAATTATATCGCAGTGTAGACTCATATAATCCAGTTTAATGCAACTAATCTGTATTCTGAAACTGGCGGTGTAGATGAAGCCTTAAAGCATCAGATGGTACTAAAATGATTACAATGGACAATTTAAAACCTATAGCATATAAACACTAAAAAAAATTGAACAAAGATTACACCTCTAGGTGGCATATTCGTCATGATTTGCTATTTGAGTTCATCCCTTTTGTAGCTGAGTCTTCTTAAAGATACGCTTGTGAAAGGCCACATTGTTCATACATTTAAAAACACACAATTTCTTGACTGATTAATGTAGTCACATTTTTTGAAATAAAGATGAAAAACAAAATCCTTGCCAGCTACTCAACTTGATCTATCAACAGGAGTGCCATTGTGTATCTAATAAAGAAGTTACCTTTGTTGCAGTGTAGGACTAAAAATGACTACTGCAACGAGAAATGACTTTCTGGTTCCTGGCGAAAGGCTGTTGTCAATTCAGATCCAATAATAAATCTGTAATTTCTTTAAATCTCTTTAAGCCTCTTATGTGTCCATTTCCTCCCCTCCTGGCTACCCTTCTTCATCAACAAATTTTTAATTTCCCAATTGTAATTATAACAACAGCACACTCATATAGATTTGGTTTGGGTCCAGAGAAGACAGCAGCTCTTGCCAGTAATGAGTATGTGTGAATTTGACTTTAGTAGGATGCTTTTTATGTACATTTTTTGTCCACTTAGATTTTTATCTTGTTTCAAAATTTTAATTGATTTACTTTTTGTATTTAATATAAACTGACTTAGGAAATGTTATGGCTGAAGAAGTGGTTTATAAATACATAATACAGAAATATCCACCATCACTATCCCTTCAACACTTCTAGAATTTTTTGTATGATAGGTTGGAAATATAATGGGTGTAATTGGCATTATTCAAGTTTTATTAACAAGTGGTGGCAATGCCAGTTAAATCCATTTCAGTTTCAGATTTTAAAACAATGAAATGTGGAAATGTCAGAGGTGAACACTTCTACAAGACACTATAAATTAAAGGAATATTTCTAACATTGTAAATAAAAAGTGTGCATTCAATATTTAGTATTGTTAAAAAGTGAGGGCATGGAATAACTATCTCAGATTATTAAGCTGGTGATCAGAGCATATAACTTAATTAAAAAAAATGTCTGCCAGCTATCCAACTATTTACCTCTAGTAGACCTGCCTGATAAAAGAGTGCATCCTTTTTCCAATTATATAGTGTTTCTCCTTTTTCTAAGATTTTGTTGTCTCCATCAAATTACAGTAGACTCTCAGCCCCCATCTACACTGCCATTTTAATCCAGTTTCAGAATGAAGTTTAACTTCATTGAACTGGATTATATGGCAGTATAGACTCGTATAATCCGATCCAATGCAGTTCAATCTGCATTATATAGAGTCTACTACACTGGCCGTTATAATGCAGTTCAAACTACATTACCTGGCTGTGTAGATAGGGCCTCATTTATCCATCACTCCTGGGGATTTGTAGATGCTGGATAAATGCAGTTTCTGGTTGCTTGGGAGTTACTATTAAAGTAGAGCTAACTAATACTACACCATACCATAAATTCTGTATTGACTTGATACTAACATTGTAATACAGTAATTAAAAGCAAATAAAGGTGCAGCAGGTTAAATGCTGAACTATTGAACTTGCTGACCGAAAAGTTGGTGGTTCAAATTTGTGGAGTGGGTGAGCTCCCGCTGTTAGCCCCAACTTCTGCCAACCTAGCAGTTCCAAAACATGCAAATGTGAGTAGATCAATAGGTACTGCTCTGCCTGGAAGGTAAGGGTGCTCCATGCAGTCATGCCAGCCACATTGCCTAGGAGATATCTACAGACAACGCTGGCTCTTCGGCTTAGAAATGGAGATGAGCATCAACCCCCAGCATCAGACATGACTAGACTTAATGACAGGGGAAAACCTTTACCTTTACTAACACTGGTTTAGGTAAAGGTAAAGGTTTTCCTCTGACATTGTCTAGTTGTGTCCTACTCTGGGGGGTTGATGCTCATCTCCATTTCTAAGCCAAAGAGCCGCCGTTGTCCATAGATGCCTCCTAGGTCATGTGGCCGGCATGACTGCATGGAGTGCCGTTATCTTCCTGCCGGAGCAGTACCTATTGATCTACTCACATTTGCATGTTTTTGAACTGCTAGGTTGGCAGCGGGAGCTCATCCCACTCCCCGGATTTGAACCGCTGACCTTTCGGTCAGCAAGTTCAGCAGCTTAGCAGTTTAACCTCGCTCCCAGTGTAGAGTAAACACAGGTTTACTCTATTATAAAAACAACTTTTTTAAAATTTAAAATATTTCCTCATGTTTTTTGCCACTTGCATGAGAATCAACTGTGTTTGATTGAACTAGTACTAAATATGCAACTGGAAAGGCATAAATTAGTTAATGGTTCCTGTAACTCGTGAGATGGCTAATGTGTGCCCGGGAACAGTTGTGTTTATAGAGCTGGTACAAGGAATCTCTTTGAAATGTTGTAGGAGAGCATTCTCATTAGATCCAATCAGCAGAATAAAAACCCAGAGTTCCATGACTCCCTATTACAAAATTACACTGCAATAAAATTCAAAATTAATTTTGTTAAATATAATGAAATTGCATTTTTAGTTCTTGGCTGTAGTTTGGTCTTTGTAATAAGAAGGCAGAAAAGAGCACAAATGATTTAAAGATAAGGTGTGCATGTTTTACAAGCAATTAATTATCAGTTTTCTTTGAAGGTCAAGAAAAATATCAGTGTAATCAGTAATGTGTTGGTCTCATTCTGAAAATCACCTTTTCACTCTTGGTATGTTTGATATCTAGTTAATGACTAAACACCCTGTGAAACGTCTTGGCTGTGGTCCCGAGGGGGAGAGAGACATTCGGGAGCATGCCTTCTTTAGAAGAATTGACTGGGATAGACTTGAAAACAGGGACATCCAGCCTCCATTCAAGCCCAAAGTTGTAAGTAAAACAAGCAATACATCCTTCCTTGGTGAACCATTTCATGGTTTGTAACCCAGAGTATGTTGTTTCTTCTGAAACAGGATAAATGGTGGTCAGTGATGATGGGTTGGATCCAGTTTTTATTCCACCAGATGATGGTGCCTCTTTATAGAAAAAATGGACAATTTCACTAGTTCTGAGTTTTCTGTATTTTTATTTATTTATTTATTTATTTAGAGTACTTATATTCCACCCTTCTCACCCCGAAAGGGACTCAGGGAGTCTCACAATGCACATATACATGACAAACATTCAATGCCATTAGACATACAACATGCAGACAGACACAGAGGCAATTTAACATTTTCCAGTTTCCAGCTTCATGACGGTATGTTTGATCCCGGCCACAGGGAAAGCTGCTGCTTCATTGTCCACTTATGACACCGAGTCCTTGATGGAGTACTTCCTCATTCCTTTCTGCATGCTGCTGGAAGTTTTTATGGTGTCGTAAATTAGTTAAATTAGCCTCCCCGCATAAAACAGTACCTAAATTTTCTACTCGACAGATGCAACTGTTTTTCGAGCTGCATAAATCAACAGCAAGCTAGGCTATTAATGCTTGGGAGCTTAATCCGACTGGGCTTCGATCTACTAACCAGGTGTACCACAGCCCAGCCCTAATTTTCAGTATTTTTAGTACTAAAAATTATATAAGTTGAAGTCTTATTAGCCAATATGATTTGATCACACCAAAATTTGTATAATGTGGTCCTTTTCTTGACAGCTGAACAATAAAGATTTTTAAAAATACAGCACGTGAAAATATCATCTTTCCATTTCAAGTATAGGCCAGTGAGAAAGCTTTGTGTACCTCGTGTACCAACACGGCTTTATGAAAATTGCATTTGATGGAAGGAGTAATTTTAGTTCTCCTGAGATGTTTTAGTGCAGAAGTGGATGTTTTAAAAGAGTTCTCTTAAACATCTATTTATAGTGTGTTTGTGGAAATTTCACCAAAATGACAATTACTTTGTAAAGGCTTTGTTGATTGTCACAAAGCTTTTTTTCTTTTTCTTTTTAAAGACATGCCTAGGAATAGTAGAAAGTATTGTTTGAAATAAGTTTCCATTTATTAATTTAACTAAACATGAGGATAGTACATGTTAGCATAGTGATAGTGACAAAGCCTGCTACGGGGTAGCTGTGATTCATAGCCATTGCATTATAATGGCCCGCTCCAACTCATATTACAAATGAAACGTGATGCTTATGTTTTTCACTGCAAGGCATAAACTTGCAGCAAATAAACCTTAGTTTGTAGAACATTGCAAAAATTATATGTGTGGGAGTGAGTAGCTAAGGTAGTGTTATTTCATATGCTATTTACAATTTTGCTTCTGCTGACAATCTTTACATTAATTCTGTTCATCAGAATAGATATGCTGAAGCAGTGTCTTATGTGGACAGTTACTTACTTTTACTTAAGTGATCCCTCATTATCCGAGTATGATGTCCTTCCAAGTGTAGTGTCTTGGCGGTGGATACGTAGGTAACTGAGGAGCCCTATTCTTGATCAGCATGTTCTTCCACAGTGAGGGCTCTAAATAAACATTGAATATTTGAGGCACAGGTCCACCCCAGTCTATTTCCAGGGGCTGCAGGAATCAAATATCCAGGATTCCAAAATCCAGAATACTCCAAAATCCAAAATTGTCCAAGGGGGTGGCTGAGGTAGTGACACATTTGCTTGCTTATGGTTCAGTGTAAACAAACTTTATTTATTTAAAATATTGCAAAAGAAACACACTTCAGACTATGTGTTTAAGGTGTACTTGAAACATACATGAATGTTTTGTTTAGATTTAGATATCATCTCCATGATATCTCATTATATATGTATATGCAGATCCAGGTTTTCCAACATCCAAAATACTTCTGAGCCTATGTGTTTCAGATAAGGGATATTCAACCTGTATCTGAATGTATTCCTACCACTGAATATTTCATGGGTTTTACCATCAGTTGTGGCCATGTGGATTGTCTTGTTTTCCTAGATCGAGGTATATGATTCCAATAATTTTTGAAAGGTTTAAGAGTCATAAGATCTTCTGAGAAGGATTGGGAATCATGTGAACCTCGGATGTTGTTCCACTCCCGACATTCCTCACTATTGACTATGCTGACTAAGGCCCCATCTTTACAGCCATATAATCCAGTTTTTGAATCCAGATTATCTGCTTTGAACTGAATTATATAGAAGTGTAGACTCATATAATCCAGTTTAAAGCAGATAATCTGGATTCAGAAATTGAATTGTATAGCAGCTTAAGGCTGATGGAAATTCAACGACCTCTGAAGAACTGGAATTATTACCACTTCTCTTCTAAAATGTAATTCATTGCTATTTTTTCCTGGGTGTTTTGTGGCACACCAAGATAGGAAACTGAATCCCAGTCCTCTGTTTTCTGATCACTGTACCATGATGGCAACTGGGTTGTTGTGTGCTTTCTGGGCTGTATGGCCATGTTTCACAAGTATTCTCTTCTGGTGTTTTGCCCACATCTATGGCAGGCAACTGCTGAAAGTGGGATGACCAAATGCTTCCAAACTTGTGTATCCCTTGTGGACACATCCCTCCCAATCAATGTCTTCTCCATGTGTTTTTTCTTCTGTATTTGGAAAAAATGTGCATGCCTTTTGAGTGCCTTTAGTGCATGTCTCATACAAAATAAACACTTTTGTTCACATAAAAGTATGTATTTTATGTGTATCCTCAACCGCATTGTGCATATTTGGCCAGTGTCTACCTATTGAGATGGACACAATGTGTGAATCACATTACTGAAGATAAAATCAGGTCATGAACATCATGGTAGAATAAGAAAAGTACCACCATAATTACAGGAATTCCTGTTCACTGTAGGCTTAGCACACATACTGGGAATGTATGTACAGAGTGGGCCAAAAGTCACAAAGGGGTTTCAATATTTGATAACTCAAATATTTTTTTGTTTTTGATTCACAGTACCATAGCATTATTCATATATATATATATATATATATATATATATATATATATATCCTGCAGAAGAGAAGGTTAAGAGGAGACATGATAGCCATGTATAAATATGTGTGGGGAAGTCATAGAAAGGAGGGAGCAAGCTTGTTTTCTGCTGCCCTGGAGACTAGTAAGCGGAGCAATGGCTTCAAACTACAGGAAAGGAGATTCCACCTGAACATCAGGAAGAACTTCCTAACAGTGAGAGGAAGCTATTCAGCAGTGGAACTCTCTGCCCCAGAGTGTGGTAGAGGCTCCTTCTCTGGAGGCTTTTAAGCAGAGGCTGGATGGCCATCTGTCGGGGGTGCTTTGAATGCAATTTTCTGCTTCCTGGCAGGGGGTTGGACTGGATGGCCCATGATGTCTCTTCCAACTCTAGGATTCTATGATTCTATGAAATAAATGTACATTATTGAGAAATCAAATCTTGTAAATGCCAACCAATATCATAGAATCATATACAGTTTATATAGGATCCTTTTGTGACTTTTGGCGTACTCTGTATATATGAAATATTTTGTGAACTATCCACTATCCACTAGTTATGTAAAGTTAACAAAAAGCCCAGTGCAATCCTGTGTCTGCTAAAATGTAATGTTTGCAATTAATTCAGAATACCTTTAGTTTCCAGTTTTTACATTCATTCACGGTGTTTTCTTTTTGTCTTCTGACAGTGTGGCAAAGGTGCTGAAAACTTTGACAAGTTCTTCACCAGAGGACAACCAGTGTTAACACCACCCGATCAGCTTGTCATTTCCAACATAGACCAAACCGATTTTGAAGGCTTCTCCTATGTCAATATCCAGTTTGTACATCCCATGTTGCAGAACGTAGTATGAAAAACAGACAGAGAGAGTCCTCACAAGTGAAATATTGTCTGTACCCTGGAGTTTTTAGACCTTTGCCTTCTTGATTCCATTTGGGTCTGAAAATTTTAGGGGGAAGAAATAAGAAAGCTACAGAGGTTTACAACAAAGAATGTGTGATCTTAGATCACAACATAATACCCAATGTATTCTCCTAGGAATCACTGTTGCTTTTAGATTACTCTTACGAAGCTAGCCTTTGTCATTTTTATAACTTCTATGTCTTACTTTGTACCCTGTAACTCTGAAGTTTTCTTCTTATAGGATTTATAACAAATTTAAGAGTATAATGTAGGCTTAAGAAAAGTACTTAGTCATTTTAAAAAATCAGTCTGACATATTGCACATGCAGCCAAATACGACCAGTCTTTCTCATTGGTCTGCTTGGTGTTAAATGATGGAATGAATGACTAGAGAATAATAGGCCTGAATATGTAAAATAAAATTGAAATAGAGAGAAGTTAGGGATAAAGTAAAAAGTCTCACAATTGAAGATAAGAAGGTACTTACTTATTAAAGCAAATAAATCATGAATCAGGTCCATAAGAGCTTTTTAAAACAGTTTTTTCAAACTAGAGGCTATGGACTGAGAAAACTAAATATGTACGATAAAAGCGAACTAGAATCTGTGATGAACTTGTTTAAAGGTAAAACTGCATAATACTGATGTGTATATTAATTTAATCTCCATGAGATTATACTGTGATCCAGGGTGCCATTTTACTACTTAATTTCACCACTACTCAAGTTTATGTTAAGACCGTGCTAAAACCTTTTCCAAAAGATTTCTTACCTTGAGTCTGAAACAAATCTGCAATTTATACTTATTTATTTAGTGAACTGCATGGTCGGTGTTGAGTATGGAAAGTATTTGTACAGTAAATTAACCGATGCATAAGGTTCATAATCTCTCCCTCCTTCAGCAAATTCAGCATTTTAACCTTGGCTTGAGAGACTTGGAACCACAAAAGTAAAGAACAAAGTGAGAATCCAGATACAGCCGGAAATATTTTCTTCAGCTGTGGATCTTCTCACTGAAGTTGAATACAGTCTTTGAATCATGCATCATGCAATGAACTTTGCATGTTACTAATTATAAGCATTAAATTAATCTGTATTATGGATAAATGTATCAAGTATGAAGATAATGATATCCATTTTTATAAGACACATCTGTGCTATATCTGTGAAGGTTCTTGTTTGGGATGACCATTCATTAGATTTAGCTTTAAAGTTTTGTTATTGCTATTTTTTGTTTCTGATTTTTTAAGGTTCTGCTTAATGTTAATAGTTTAGGCAAATTATGTTTTTTTTCTTAGGTAGGTCTACTGCTAAATTATGATGGCTACTTGTGTGTTTTCTACAAATATGCATGCATGCTTCACATGCATGTATCATTTTAAAAATTGTTTAACAGCTCCCAGGCTGCTAAATAGAAACTGTTGGTGCATGCAAAGGTATCATTTACCCCTTGATTACCCTTTATGGTTATCCAGCCTGAAATCAATATATTTTGGCTATTCAATAAGCAGCTCTAGGTTTTTGTGTTATGGGGAAGAAGACTTGGGCCGGAAGCTTTGGGAAGAGCCGATTGCCCACTCAGAACCAGTGCATGTCTGTTTTTTATTTTTTATTTTGTAGATGTGGCTGGAATTGATGGGTATTACATAGTGACAATGTTCAGAAAAGGAAAAGAGTAGTAGATCAGTCTTATTAGCAAACACAGCTTTCCCTTGTAGAATGTGTGTCCTCTTTTAAAATAGTTCATACTTTTCCCACTCCCTCCTTTATTGGAAGATGCTGATTTTTAAGACCAGTAAATGTTTGATTTTTATTTGAGGCATGTAACGTGGTATGCTTTCCCTCTGTAATGTTTCCCTTCTTAATATTTGTAAACTTGAATACTGAATGTGTGTATGTCCGTGCCAGGATCTTGTCACGTCTCTTGCTGTAGCAAAGGCCTCCTGCCTGCCGTTTTTGCTATGCAAAAATGTGCACCAAAAATGAAGTATTTCTCAAAAACACCTGGAAGAAGAATGGTAAAGGTTCCTGGTTATAATTTGGAAATTATTTTGCTGTGCCAAAGAAAAAATAATTAAGCAATTCTCTCTTGGAAATTCTTTCCCCTTGCTCCTGTTGTGAAGACTTGTAAAGATTTCTTTACACATGTTGATTTGGATCCATTCGGAGCTACTGGAGCAAGGAGAAACAGACTCATGCACAGTTATGTTCTGTGTGGAGGTAAATACATCTACTTGTTTTGCTTGTGTTGGATGAACACTGCTGACACTGCTTACAGTTGTCTAAATGTGTGAAATAATAAATAACCAGAGTCTAGATTTATATCTAGGTGCATGCAATTGGATAGTCAGAAGCAGACTTCTTTGCTTCCTCCTGCCCTACAGATGTTGCACATAAGGTCATAGGATTCTGAATGGTCTTTAAACACCTGTTGAAGTGGTATTGGGTTCTTTAAAAATTAGACAGGTGGATTATCAATAAGTAGAATCTTTCAGTTAGCAATAGGCAGAACATGGAGATCTACTTTTTAGAATCGTAGAGCTGAAAGGGATCGTAAGGGCAATCTAGTTCAATCCCATGCCACATAGGAATACACTACTAAAGCACACTCGTGAAATCGCCACCACAATTTCTGTTTAAAGACATAAAAGAAAGGAGAGTCCATCATTCTTCAAGACATTCTGTTTCACTATTGAAGAGTTCTGACTTTAGGATCTTCTTTCTTGTATTTAGACAGAATCTTTTTCCTAGAAATTTGAATCTATGAATTTGGGTTAACTGTTTCTGAAGCAGAAAAGAACAAGCTTCCCCTTCTTCCAGATATCCCTTCAGATATTTAGAGATGGCTATTATGTCATCTATCAGTCTTTTCCCCCCAGGCTAAACATACCCAGCTGCCGATGTCATTTTTTGTGCAGTTGCCCTCCTCTGAATATGTTCCAGTTTGTTTTTATTTTTCTTGAGCTTTAGTGTCCAGGAGTGGTCTAGGTGAGGTCTATCCAAAGCAGAACAGTATAATACTATAACTTATCTCCATTTAGACACTATACCCCTGTTGCTGAAGCTTAGAATTTCATTGACTTTTCTACTGTTATTGTTGTTTCCATATCATACTGTTTACTCTTATGGTCTGCTAAGATCCCTAGATGTTTTCCACATGTACTGTTGTCAAGCCATGTATTGCCCATTTTACATTTAAGCATTTCATTTTTCCTGCCTTAATGTAGTACCTTGCATTTATCCTTGTTGAAGTTCATTTTGTTAATCCTGGCCCAGTTCTCCAATCTGATCCAGTCATTTCAAAATCTGATTCTGGGGCTTAAGCTAATCTTTCCAATGGGCATCACTTTCAAACTTAATAAACATGCCCTCTATTCCAGTGGATCCCAACTGTAGTTGGGATGTTTTGGACTTCAGATCCCACAATTCCTAACAGCTGGTAAGCTGACTGGGATTTCTGGGAGTTGAAGTCCAAAACAAGTCCAAAGGGAACTATTGCTCTATTTCAGCATCAAAGTTATTTATAAAGATGTTGAACATCATTGGGCACAAGATAAAACCATGAGGCACTTTAATCGTTTTTTTCTCTCCGGGATGAATAGGAACCATTAATGACCACTCTTTTAGGTTAGTCCATCAACCAGTTAAAAATCCACCCACCTGATAAAGCCAAATTTTATCAGCTTCTTTCCAAGATCCTATGATAGGTAAAGGTTCTCCCCTGACGTTAAGTCCAGTCATGTCTGACTCTGGGGGTTGGTGCTCATCTCCATTTCTAAGCTGAAGAGCTGGCATTGTCCATAGACACCTCCAAGGTCATGTGGCTGGCATTACTGCATGGAGCGCCATTACCTTCCCACTGGAGCAGTACCTATTGATCTACGTACTCACATTTGCATGTTTTCAAACTGCTAGGTTGGCAGAGGCTGGGGCTAACAGCGGGCGCTCGCTCCGCTTCCAGGATTCGAACCTGCAACCTTTCGGTCCGCAAGTTCAGCAGCTCAGCACTTTAACACACTGTGCCATTGGGGGCTCCATGATCTCATGATAGCTTTGCTGAAATCAAGATACATTAGATCTGCAACATTTCCCACAACATTCCAAATTTGTATCTATATCAAAAATGGGAAATAAGATTAGTCTGACATGATGTGTTTTGAGAGGCTTTTAGTAAACTCGGCATTTTTCTCCAAGTGTTCATGTGTAGACTATTTCATGATCTTTATATAACGTTTCCTGGTACTAATATCAACCTAATTGCTTGGTAGTTAGCTACCTGAGTATTCTCCTCTTTTTGTAATTGGAGACAACATTCATCCTTCTCCCTGCTCCTGTTGTCCAAGAATTCTCAAAGTGTTTTTGACAGAAGCTCTGGGATTACATCTCCAAGTTCCTTTACATGGTGTTCATCCAGCCCTTAAAATTGTTTTAGTAGCTAGGTGTTCCTCTGCCATTTCTTTATCTATTCTGCCCTTGCTGGATAATTTATTCTACCTGCACCATTGACACTGTTTTCATTTTGCTAGGCAAAGTAGGCATTGAACACTGGCGCTTTTTCTCTTTGGCTTATCATTACATCATTTGGAAAAGAGCAAACCACAGACCACTTACTACAATGCAGCCTGAGTCCTGCCACATGCACAATGGAGGACCTTCTTACAGCGACACCAGAGGCACTCCAAGTGGCCAGCTTCTGGTCAAAGGACATTTAGTATTTTTAACTTTGTGGTTTTTCTATGCATTATAACTATTCTCAATTTGCTTCTGACACAATAAATAAATAACTCACCACATCACCATCTTTGCCATGTAGTGGCCCTGTTCTCTAAACATAGCCAACTCCAAACACTTCTATTGCTTTTATTCTCGCTAGTGAGCCTGAGCTCATTCTGATTATCTCCCTGCAGCTATTGGCTGTATTCCTTCTTTGGGATTTCCAGTTTGTTCCATTTGCCTAAAAGTTCTTACACACCCACATTGGTTTCTTTATTACCGAATAATGATCTGCTGAAGACATCCATAACTGAGCAGTGGAGATAAGATAGTGTTTTGGGCACAGCTCTGGCAGAAGAATGATCCTGAATCCAATTCCAGGTGTCTTTATTTTTGCACATGCTTTTCCCCTTGGCTGTGTAGATAAGGCAGTTGTGAATGGTCCTATGCTTGAGTATTAGGCATGCTGCAAGGGGTCTCTGCATGAGGCCAGGCTCCCATTTTAGAAACACATGGCAGTCATTCAATCCTATACTTATCTAAAGCTGGACAGAAGCCTACCTTTAAAAAGGATTAGGCAATAGGCATAAGCTTCTTGACAGAACGGAAGTTATGTTGGGTTTGAGTGGCCACTTGTGTCCTCCTGTAGTAAAGTAAAGGTTCTGTTCCAGTTATATACTCTTTTACCAACCTTGTAAAAATCCTGTCCTTTTAGCCACACTTCTGTTCATAAGTTCTTGTTTTTCTCATCCAGCAACTAGATGAAGATATACTTTACCACAGTTTCCATTTCCAGGTTTCCAAAGGCTTACAGAATAAAATAGACTTCCAAAATAGTTCAGTCAATTCACCCTCTAGTTTACTTTGAGTTTATCAGGGCAGGGAGGGGGGAGCAAACAAGCAAATAGCAATATCCTTGTTAAAATGCTTTAATGAAGGGACATGAGGTGGTGTTTTATGCCCTGAAGCAAGCATAGTATTTGAAATCTGTAGCAGAGAACTAGCACTGTGAATAAAGACATATTTTAAGAGGGGGAATTCAGATTTAGGTAATCTAAGGTAAGGAATAGTGTAAAAATGAAAACTATGGTCAACATAGATAGACCGTTGTTATATGTAAACATATTTTTTAAAATTATATTTTACAATACACATATTTGGGTAAGTTTAGAATTTGTCATTAGCTCTTTTTCATGTTTGTGTCTTTTCTTTCTAAAATCTGTCACCATTTTAGAGAAAGTATATATATTGCCATTATTAAACAGATATTTTTGAACGTTCAGGTTTAACGCTTGGTAGCTTATCTATAATTAGCGCAGCCTAGTAAAATTAAACATGTTGGGGAGGGGGTTGTCTGTGTGTGTTTTAAAATTGTCCCATTTATTCAGTGAATTTTCTGCCTTTGGATGAAAACATAATTGCTACCAGGGATGGTATTCTTGGGGGAATAATTAGGCTCCAAAACCTATCATCTTTCTGAGAAGTCCATTTATTTCAGAGCATGTTTTCTTCAATAACGATCTCCATTTCTCCAGCACTGACATAGTCCCACATAGTCAGACCAATGGGATTAACATATACATGAGTCACAATAATATTTATTTTTATGGTTCCACCAGTGGCTATTACACCTTTATGGAGTAACAAGGTGATATATCTCTATCCTAAATAACTGACAATCTAAAATCAGGAATGTTATCATTCCAGCTCCATAAGGTGGAGGTGGATAGCTGTGTCCTTCAATAAGTTTTGGGCATGAACCCTGATCAACACAGACAAATGGTTAAGGAAGAATGTGAGAGCTGCCATCCAAAAACAATTGCCCAACATTGCCATAGACATGAGACTATAGCTGTGTGGAACATTTTCCCCCCAACATGTATAAAGTCCTATATTTAATTTGTGGCATGTCTCAAGTAAAGAGGAGCAGATGCCAAGTGATGTGGAAGAGTCTCTGCATAGGTTGCTGGGGAGCTGGTGCTCGCCAGAGCCAACCAGGGTGGGGCAAATGCAGGATTAGATCTTACTGTAGTGTGTGTGGCAGCTATTGGAGATGAGATTGTAGTCCAGTAATATGTGGAAATTGAGACTGCCCACCTCTGAAGCTCTGGGCTTGACAGACAAATAGTCTGACCTAGTTTGTCCCCCTCAACCAAGTGCTAGATAGTGGAGAGAAGGGTGTTGAACAAAGGTAGGAAGAAAGATACGAGTGCTTCTAAATCACCTGAGGAAAACAAAGATAATGATAAACTTACATTTCTATCACTGTGTGGAATGATATCCAGTTAATCCTGCACATTAATGGATTCCGCATCCATGGTTTGAATCATCCATGGCTTGTCTGTGTTGATCATGGCTCATGGGTATTGTATGCCCAAACTATTTTGAGGGACACAGCTACCCACCTCCACTTTATGGAGCTGGAATGCTTACATTCCTGATTTTAGATTGTTAGTTACTTACCCTGTTTCCCCTAAAATAAGACATCCCCAGAAAATAAGACCTAGTAGAGGTTTTTCTGAATTGCTAAATATAAGGCCTCCCCCGAAAGTAAGACCTAGCAAAGCATGTCCGCCAAACAGAACACCAGAGCATGTAGGATCGGTAAATGTACGTACCATTGAGTGTTGTACATGGAAATAATGGTAGTAACAAGAAATTCTTGATAGGATTCACAGTTTGTCTGGTTATGCTGGTTTGTGATGACAACTATTGTACAGTATATAATAAATGTTCATTTTTTGTTCAATAATAAATGTGAATTCTTCTTCATGGAAAAACAAGACATCCCTTGAAAATAAGACCTAGTACATCTTTGGGAGAAAAATTAATATAAGACACTGTCTTATTTTCAGGGAAACACGGTAGGATAGAGATATATCATCTTGTTACTCCATAAAATATTCCCCAAAAAGAAAATTCCAAAAGCAAACCTTGATTTTGTCAATTTTAGAAGGGACACCCTTTTGCTATGCCATTGTATATAATGCGAGCATCTGCGGATTTTTGTAGACATGAGGAAATCCTGTAACCAAACCCCAGCAGATACTAAGGGCCCACAATAATATTAAGGAGAATCCGTATGATGACTAGATCTCATTCCTGGGCCCTGTTAGGAGTATTTCAGTTCTCTGGCTATGTTTTAAGATGTGTTAGGCACAAAG
Source organism: Anolis carolinensis (assembly GCF_035594765.1). Lineage (NCBI taxonomy): Eukaryota > Metazoa > Chordata > Lepidosauria > Squamata > Anolidae > Anolis > Anolis carolinensis. The sequence goes on along the minus strand of NC_085842.1, from coordinate 176,271,372 downwards.
TGGACTACTGCACTATAAAATTAAGCCCTTTGCTTTTAGTTTCTTTCTTAGCCAGCACATAGAGTAGGTTGCTTGGAGCTTGTAACCAGTAGCCACCCTCTCCCATAACTCCCACTGCCAACTTTGTTATCCTTCCCCATTCTCTTTTCTATCTTCTCCCCCTCTTTCTTAAAGCCTCCTGGAAGTTGGAGGTTTTGCCCACAGAAATTCAGTGTAGGAATGTCAATATGGGAGTGCATAGGGTTGGATATATAGAGTTTGTATTGGATTGTATCCCCACCAGAGATGCCGCGGGAGAGGGAATACATTTTGATTTATCGTTGACATTGTCTATGTTATCATGATTATGTTGTTGTCACTGGTTCTTTCAGTCTCTTTGCATTTGTAAAATGTATGTGTCCTATATCAGAAATTCACTTGTAACTATGTTTGGTTCAACCAAAAAACATCCTGCAATATAATAGAATGAAATCTAGTAACTATGCCTCTCTTTCCTTCAAACCCATAACTACAAAATTTATTTCAAATGTTTATAGTAATTTGACAGTGATTTAGTACTGGTAATTATAGCTTCATACTATCAACAGATATCCGTGCCAGTGAAGCTTGACTTTCATACAGCCTTATAATCAGTAAGGAAGCATGCACTTAAAACCCTTCTGTTCCTAGGAAGACATTGAATGGAAAGGGTTGGATATAAATGTTCTCATAGTTTTATCATCAATCTGGGATCTAGGAACAGCGAACTATAATTCTCAGTTCTGTGGGGCCCCAACTCTATGGCCTTGGGCAAGGTATTCAACCTCTCTGCCTCCATTTCCCTGTCTATAAAATGGGGATAATAATACTCTTATTCCTCACAGGCTCTTGTGAGCTGTTCTGTTCCTGTTCCTAGTGCACTTCTAATGTGAAAAACAATCTATTAAAAGTATTAAACTTGTTAATGTGGAATCAATTTATTGAATTAACATGGTATGCTGTGCTTTTGTACTTTGAAAAAATACAGCTATAATAATACTGCTGGGAACTGTGCACTTATCCTGAGACATATCTGACATAAAAACTGAATATTGTTTCCTTTTTGCAGAGCAAACACACAGTGCTGCAAAATGCTGTTTGCAAAATTATATGGTGGCTTCCTTATTACTGAGTTACCCTGCATAAATAAAAAAAGTTATAGCATCATTAGTTATTGTAGGACAAAGCTTTCCAGGAAATTTTACACCACAATCTTTTGTGCAATAGTAAATAAGTCATGACTGGACTTAACGTCCGGGGAAACCTTTACCTTTTAAATAAGGTAAAGGAGGGAAATTGTCCTTGAAGACAATGCACCATGCCAGGAAAAAAAATCTTTCAGCTAGTAATTATGTTTGGTTTAGAAATTTGGTGAGATTCTTCTATAAGTGGTTATTGGGACTGTATTGGAGAGAGTTATTAGGATTTTATTAAACATAAAATGATATTATTAACCAATGGTGTTAGAGAATACATCAAGTCAAACCCAATTCTTTAGTGTTGAACCTGATCGCCAAAGTTCACAGATTCCTGTGCTAACTTCATTGAACTCTTAGGTATAGGAAATGCACACAAGGGTATTGGGCAAGATTATGCAAATCATTGCATTACCCATTTTAAATAAAAGCACACCGATATTCACTCCCTTCCCATGCCCTTGAATGTTCTCTAAAACCTCCAGTGCAAAGGCTTCCTTGTCATTGAAAACTTCCCATTCGCTTCTTGGCATTTCCATACTTTTCCTTTCCACTGGCGGAAGTAGAGAAACAATTGCACAGCAAATATGTACTTCACCTGAGTGTGTTTGGGTGTAAAGTGAGTTTCAAAATAGTCAAACATAAACCCATTTTAGCTTTTTGGCATGTGCCAACTAATTTTGGCCTGGGATTTCAATTGTAGTTTGCTTATATTTATACTATAAACCTCAGAAATAGCTTCAGAACAAAGTTAATCTCTTTCTATTATGAAAAGGAATGCAAGACAGTGTAACAAAACAAATTGTAATTTTGTTAATGTAATGCCTGAAATATACAGGTCATAGATCATTTTTCAGGTTGCAGACAGAAAGGAGGCTCATCATGTCAAAATATTTGCTGCGTTACTCCGTTGCTTTTCTTTTCTTTTGACAAAGGCGGAAACAATAACATTTTTACATTTTATATACAATACTACTTTATGGCTCAACATTTCTATTGAAAAGAGAAAGAAATGTTTTATAAATTATTTACTAACTCTGAGATATTGGGTGGATAATGGAGAAGCCATTCATCTGCAGGTTGAAACTATAACAAGAAAAATAAATAATATCAGGCAAGATTAATGTACACGTTGTGCACTTTTTCCTTAATCTTTAACGATTACTCTTTGTTTGCATGACATGTTTTTTGTTAAATATTAATAGTAGTTTGAAAGCAAGTGAGTATGAATAAAGATACTGATAATGATGTTGTGGAATAGTGTGTTTTCTTTACACTTTTATTTTTGACAAGGCAAAAGATTACATTGTAAATTCTATTAGTATGTACATATGTTCAATTTGCACTAGCTCATGCCACCCTATAGAGATGACAACAGGATTAAACCATTCTGCCTTGGCTTGTTAAAACAATTCTTCCATGTCTTGTATTTTCCCATTATTTCAAAGCAATGCTTTTGTTTGTGATTATTAATCTTACCCTTTTCCAAGGTACAGGACAGAGGTATGTAATGTCCCAAATTAAGCCTATATTTTATCTCAGCTAGAACCTCTTTGTCACATATTGTAAATTACAAGGATAATAACAAGGGAGATTATCTGGCATCTATATTTATGTGGCATATTAAGACTGTATGAACAGCGCTTCCTTTGTAAGAATATTTCCAACACTTTCATGGGTAACCATGATCATTTTGGTCAAGCTAGGTATCTTTACGTTGTAGGCTAAATGTATGCTGAAATTTTGCTTATTGTGAAAAGGGTCAATGGGACTGTAAACTTAATATAACCTAATATATAAATATATGCCATTGTTCATATTGTTTTGTATTATTCCTGCCTAGTCTGAGGCTCAGGTATCTTAGGTCCAACTTTAGGCATTTTTAATTCGGCCAGAAAAAGAAACTTGCCTGGAACTCTTTTGTCGTTCGGCTTAGAGGTCTAAAGACAATAAAGCAGGCATGGGCAGACTAGGGTCCATGGGCCGGATGTGGCCCCCTGGGTGCTTACCTCAGGCCCTCCTCATTTTCTCTGTCCTCTTGGCAGGACACAGCGGCCCACTGCATCTTTATTCCAAAAAAAAATGGGGGAGGAAGGCACGTAGCAGCTGAGAGCCCTCTGGAGCACTCTCAGCTACCGTGTGTCTTGACCTCCTCCCGACATAAGAATGGTGCGAGTGGCCCCATCCTTATGCCGGAAGGACAGTTTGAAGAAGGCACACAGTGGCTGAGAGCACTCTCAACAGCCGCCTGTCTCTCCCTCCTCCCAGAATAATGCCCAGAGGACAGCTTGAGGATTGAGAGAAAAGGATTTGAAGGGGGATCAGGGAAGTCACTGCATGTCCTACCTTCCTCCCAGCATAAGGATAGGGTGAGCTCTGCTCTGCTCAGTCACATAGTCGCTTCCGACTTCATGAACTCATGGACCAGTCCACGCCAGAGCTCCCTGTCGGCCATATCCGCCCCCTGTTCTGTCAAAGTCAAGCCTTCAAGGTTCCTTCAAGGGTCAGCAGCCCCATCATAATGCTGGGAGGGCAACTTGAGGATGATGCAGGCCCTGCCCGCCCCCTCCTGTCCCTGCCCTCTCTTGAACCCTTTTCCTCCTGGGGCCACCCCAGCCAGACCTACAATACGGCCCCAAGAGAAAAAAGTTTGCCCATGCCTGCACTAAAGGCACCAGATCCTGTCTGATTTGCAATGTAAACAGGATCAGTCCTGGGTAGTACCTGGATGGCGGACCACCAATGAATACCAGGTGCTATAAGCTATATTTCAGAGGGAGGAACTGGCAAAGCCAACCCTAAAGAATCTTACGAAATCCCTATGAAAGTAATGGCATTGCCATAAGCCAAGAGTCAACCTAAATGGAGCCATGAGTGGGTGGTTATTTTGCGGCCAGAGTCCATTTTTCAGCTTGACACAGGCCACACACACTTTTTGTTAATTTTAAAAAAAAAACTTTTTGTGGAACATTTTTAAAAATCCCTTCTAAACTTTTATTATAGTTCTGAGTGTTAATAAATTGAAATGCCCACAAACCATCTTCCTACTCACTCCTAAAATCCATCTATTTTATATAGTCAAATATCATATTAATTAAGGTAAAGGTAAAGGTTTTCCCCTGATGTTAAGTTCAGTCGTGACTGACCTGGGGGTTGGTGCTCATCTCCATTTCTAAGCTGAAGAGCTGGCGTTGTCCGTAGACACCTCCAAGGTCATGTGGCGGGCATGACTCCATGGAGTGCTGTTACCTTCCCGCCGGAGCGGTACCTATTGATCTACTCACATTTGCATGTTTTCGAACTGCTAGGTTGACAGGAGCTAGGGCTAACAGCGGGTGCTCACTCCGCTCTCAGGATTTGAACCTGGCACCTTTTGGTCCGCAAGTTCTGCAGCTCAGCGCTTTAATGCACTGTGCCATCAGGGGGCCCATCATATTCATTACAAACATTATTTCTCAGCATTAAAAAAACTATCCGAAACCAATCAAATTAAATGATTGTACATTATTTATTTATTTATTTGTGACACTTCTACCCTGCCTTTCTCAACCCCGAAGGAGACTCAAGGTGACTTTACACATAGGCAACTATTTGATGCCTTTAAAAACTGTACAATAAAATAAACATTTAAAATAGAATTATAAAATACAATTAAAACATTTAAAACAATACCTTCACCATTAATCACATGATCCACAAACGTAGTCCGGGCCATTCCAATAGGAGAAAAAGGAAAATCAACTGAATCATTTAAAACTCAGTAAAGATTGAATTAAAGGACCAGTGGAATGTCACAGTTAGAGCCATAGGGTTGCTGTAAGTCAGAGGCAAACAACAATGACAAAAAAAGTGTTATTGTTCAATTAATATCACTTGAATAAATCATATTGAATAGGAATATGATGCTATGATATCATGTATAGTGTATTTTCTCTTTGATTATATACTGCATTTAACTTTTCAAAGTAAGGACCTGAATAGCACAGTATGCTGGATGCAGCCCACTAGTGACAATTGGCCCACTCTTATTGTAGACAGTGACAAGTTAGATGCACTGATGCTCTGACTTTCTATAAGATATTTCCTATGTTCCTTACTGTTCACATGGCCAAGTTGCCATGAGATATTTCTGAGCGTCTCTAGGTTCTGGATGGCATTATATTCCCAGTGAATCTAAAGCACCGCCTTGTGCAAATAATCTGGGCAGCCATTTTGCCGGGAATCTCTCACTTTATTATCCCCTTTTTTCATTCTTCATGTTTCGGCTGTTCAGTTATTTTTATTGCAGATGTCAAATTTTATGAACACATTATTGGCAGCTATTTCTTCTTTTAAGTTGTTGCTAAATCCTAAAAAGCATGTCACTTTTTTATGAACGAGAGGGTAGCAATTTTTAGTATCAGCTCTGCATATTTAAGTTTTTTGTGTGATAAAACCTGTGAACCCTGTTCTGTTTCAGAGAACAGACAGATTGGGTTCTTCAAATGTGGGGTAGTCTTGAAGAGGAAAGCACACTCTCAGGATATAGGGAATATAGTTTTCATTCAGTTTCCTGTGTATCTGCACTGTGAACCTGATCCCTTCCTTATGGGATACGCTTCACAATACAAAACATAAAAACTTGATTATAATATAGACACAGAGTTGGAAGAGACCACAACAGCCCTCTCTGCCATGCAGGAACATCTAAACAAAGCACTCTCTACAGATGGCCATCCAACCTCTGTTTGAAAACCTTCAGAAAATGAGGTTTCTCCACATTCTGAGGCAGCACATTTCACAGTTGAACAGCTTTTAATTCTTCCTAATGCTTAGGTGAAAACTCTTCCTCTAATTTGAATCCATTGCTCTGTGTCCTGGTTTGTGGAGCAGCAGAAAACAACCTTGCTCCAGCTTCAATAAAAGATCATTTGAAATATTTATGATTTTCCAACATACCCAGCTACCAAAAAGCAGCTCCTTGTAAGGCACAGTTTCCAGACCTTTAGGTGGATCTGTAATTGGCTAAGCAAACAAACCCAAAGAGTGCTCACCAATGCGTCGTCTTCATCTTGGAAAGAAGTGACAAGTGGAGTGCCGCAGGGCACCGTCCTGGGCCCGGTTCTGTTCAACATCTTTATTAACGACTTAGACGAAGGGTTAGAAGGCACGATCATCAAGTTTGCAGACGACACAAAACTGGGAGGGATAGCTAACACTCCAGAAGACAGGAGCAGAATTCAAAACGATCTTGACAGACTAGAGAGATGGGCCAAAACTAACAAAATGAAGTTCAACAGGGACAAATGCAAGATACTTCACTTTGGCAGAAAAAATGGAAATCAAAGATACAGAATGGGGGACGCCTGGCTAGACAGCAGTACATGTGAAAAAGATCTTGGAGTCCTTGTGGACAACAAGTTAAACATGAGCCAGTAATGTGATGCGGCTGCTAAGAAAGCCAATGGGATTCTGGCCTGCATCAATAGGGGAATAGCGTCTAGATCCAGGGAAGTCCTCCTCCCCCTCTATTCTGCCTTGGTCAGACCACACCTGGAACACTGTGTCCAATTCTGGGCACCACAGTTGAAGGGAGATGTTGACAAGCTGGAAAGCATCCAGAGGAGGGCAACTAAAATGATCAAAGGTCTGGAGAACAAGCCCTATGAGGAGAGGCTTAAAGAACTGGGCATGTTTAGTCTGCAGAAGCGAAGGCTGAGAGGAGACATGATAGCCATGTATAAATATGTGAGGGGAAGTCATAGGGAGGAGGGAGCAAGCTTGTTTTCTGCTGCCCTGCAGACTAGGACACGGAACAATGGCTTCAAACTACAGGAAAGGAGATTCCACCTGAACATCAGGAAAAACTTCCTGACTGTGAGAGCTGTTTGGCAGTGGAACTATCTGCCCCAGAGTGTGGTGGAGGCTCCTTCTTTGGAGGCTTTTAAGCAGAGGCTGGATGGCCATCTGTCGGGGGTGCTTTGAATGCGATTTTCTGCTTCTTGGCAGGGGGTTGGACTGGATGGCCCATGAGGTCTCTTCCAACTCTACTATTCTATGATTCTATGATTCTTTCACCGTTTTGGTTGCCCATATCTGGACATATTCCATCTTGTCAGTATCCTTGAATTGTGGTGCCCAAAACTAAATTCCATATTTCAAGTGAGGTCTATCGAAAGCAGAATAGAAGGACATGATTCCTTCCCTGCATTGAGATACTATACTTGTATTAATGCAGGCTATCCAAGCATTGGCTTTTTAGCTGCTGTATCATATTGGTGACTAATTTTCAGCTAGTGTTTTAATAAAACTCCTAACTCCCTTTCACATGTATTGTTTGCAAGACTCATCCATCCTGTTATTGTTTATTCATTCAGTCACTTCCGACTCTTCGCGATCTCATGGACCAGCCCATGCCAGAGCTCTCGGTCGGCTGTTGCCACCCTCCGGAGGTCAAGCCAGTCACCTATCCTACATCTGAGCATTTCATTTCTCCCTGTTGAAAATCATTTTGTTAGTTTTGGCCCAGGTCTTCAGCTTGTTGTGGTCATTTTGACTTCTGATCGTTGCAATAACAGAGTGGCTGCATGGAATCTAAGTCCAAACACACTCAATGCAATAGCCAAGGTCAACAGTCCAGGGTCAGAAATGCTGATTGCCAGAGTCCTTTGAAAGCAGCAGAATAGTCAAAAATTCAGTCCAGAGTCAGAAACACTCAGTTCAAACAAACAACGACATCAAAGCCAAAAGTCAGATCACGAGAAGTCAAAGTCAGAGGTCCTTTAGTGTCTAACTGAGAAGAAGCCGGGTTGCCATAAGTCAGCAGGCACATTGACAGCACACACAGACACATGTAGCCAACTTAATTCCCACTTTATGTTAATCTGGTGACCAGCATTTATCCTCTTTCTATCCCTCTGTTCCATCAGAGGTTCTAGGAGATAGGCTGTCCTGTTTTATGTCCCAGTAACACCATGTGACACTGGTTACCCTGAGGTCTGGCTAAAGTTATTCACTGAATTTTATAGATAAACAGAGTTATGAATCCAGGTTTTTTGTTTGTTTTTTTGGAAAGGCATAATCTTTAGAGACTATAACCTTTTGGAAAACCAGAATCTCCATAACCTTTTGGAGAAAAATTGCATTCACAACCATTTGAAAATCATAACCTTTTGTATCAGTATGATCTTCCAGAGAAGAGCCAAAACCTCATTTGAGTAAAATCTTCGCTTCAGTGGTATGTATCCACATGTACTTATGCAAGGCAATTTGGTTTTCAATTGTTAGACTAAAAACCTGGTTGTCTCTGATCTGTTAGGAACAGAGATTATGCCAATGCTCAAATTATAGCAGTTCTTCAGAAGTGTTCTTTTAAGTGCCCAAAAACATTGACTCTCACATAAAACATCATGTTTCTCTATCATGCTCACAAGAGACAAAAAATAGAGTAGACTTTGTTAAAAGTAACATATTTGGTTTACTCACAACCTTCATGTATTCAGCATACAGGTACATAACTTGTCAACCTAGTTGAAGTAGTTTCTCTGTGCAAATAACATGGGGCATCTTTCTTACAATCAACAGCAACATGAGTTTGCTCTTAACCATCCAAAGTCTCATGGTGTCTTATGGAATCTGTGCCCTAATGGAGTCTGAAGTCTAAAATGCAGTCTGAGTTCATAGTCCCAGATCTACTCATATGGTCTGCAGCCCCTCCCACAACCTCAAGAAACACAAAATAAAGAGAAAGCTGTGTATCAAAATACAGTAGAGTCTCATCCAAGCTAAACGGGCCGGCAGAAGCTTGGATAAGCGAATATCTTGGATAATAAGGAGGGATTAAGGAAAAGCCTATTAAACATAAAAATTAGGTTATGATTTTACAAATTAAACACCAAAACATCATGTTTTACAACAAATTTGACAGAAAAAGCAGTTCAATATGCAGTAATGTTATGTTGTAATTACTGTATTTACGAATTTAGCACCAAAATATCATGATATATTGAAAACATTGACTACAAAAATGGCTTGGATAATCCAGAAACTTGGATAAGCGAGGCTTGGATAAGTGAGACTCTACTGTATACATATTCAATACAGTAAGCAAACAGAATCATATACAAAACAAATTACTAGTGAAGGCTTGAAGAAGGTTGCTATTTCCAACAAGTTTTCTACACTCACTCTCGAAATAGTATGATGCCCTAGCAACAATTCATCATAAGTGCTTTTTTATTGGATCCCCTTTCTGTTCTGCTTTTTCTCTTTGCACTTTTCAAAAAATCTCATGGAACAGTGTCCTTTTATTTTTCACATCAAGCCACCATCTCTTTCATTTGATCTCAGTTCTCAAGTCAGAGTCAGAGATATATTTTCACCTAGCATTTTCCATGTTGCACCTGTCTGGTTTGAGAAATTGCTCTTCTTCACATTAGAAATGATTGTGGACACAAATTCTCTGGTGCTTCAGCTGTGATTCAGCATCCAAATGCATAATCTCAGAATGTCCCTATGGCATTTCCACTCTCTAGATCAGGGGTCCCCAAACTTTTTAAGCAGAGGGCCGGTTCACGGTCCCTGAGTGTTGGGGGGCCGGACTATAGTTTAAAAACAAATATGAACAAATTCCTATGCACACTGCATATGTCTTATTTGTAGTGCAAAAAAACAAAAGAGCCAATGAAATGTTATGGTTTGCAAAGGCACTGTGCTATATTTGTGTGTTAACTGGAATAGCCGATTGGCTGAACCTGCAAATACCTGTAATTTGATTTGAAACTGTTTCTGTTCTGCTGCTGGAGAACCGGTTTGAACAAGTGTTTGTTCAGTGTGAGTCTGTGTGGTGACTGAGTACTGCCTGGCAAAGATGGCTCTGTACTCAGAGAGTCCTTGCTATTTCTGAGGCCTTGTTTGCTACTGGGAAAAGAGGATAAAGAACCAGGACTGTATTCTTCACTGAAACAGATTTATGGACTGAAAAAGGACTGTTTGTGACTGCTGGGTTTCTGTAAGCTCGGGCTGTGGCGCAGGCTGGAGAGCAGCTGCTATGAATCACTGCAATGAATCACTCTGACCAGGAGGTCATGAGTTCGAGGCCCGCTCGGAGCCTATGTTTGTCTGTCTTTGTTCTATGTTAAAAGGCATTGAATGTTTGCCTATATGTGTAATGTGATCCGCTCTGAGTCCCCTTCGGGGTGAGAAGGGCGGAATATAAAAGTTGTAAATAAATAAATAAATAAGCAAGCAATCAGAGGGACTGTTGTGAATACCATTGTTCTTTGGATCTCTTGGAATTAGTAAAGTTCTTGTATTATTTGTTTTGCAAATCTGAGTGGTGCATCATTGTTTTGCAGGGTGACTCTGGGCTCACGGGCACACGTAAGAGTTTCAGTTTACCATCTACAATCCGCAACACAAAAGAACAATACAATATTTAAAAATAAGAACAATTTTAACCCACAGAAACCTACCAGGATTGCAATGGGAAGTGTGGGCCTGCTTCTTGCTGATGGGATAGTCAAGTTAATTAGGATTGTTGTTGTTAATGTTGTTGTTGTGTGCCTTCAAGTCATTCACACTTAGGGCGAGGCTAAGTCTAAAACCGAGGGTGGGGGCCGGATAAAAGACCTTGGAGGGCCGCATGTGGCCCCCGGGCCTTAGTTTGGGGACCCCTGCTCTAGATAGACATATTCCACACCATTAGGCAATGGTTCCAGTACCTAAATGATGCTGCTTGTTTCAAAAGGTCATTGTTTATTGTGCTTTCAACCATTTGTGTTTTATTAACACATCTACAGTTTGAGCACAGATTGAATTGCACACCAAAACTTTGACAAGATCATTGTCCTTACCAATCAGATTTCTAGAGGACTCATCGATACCTCGAGATCTTTGGAGACTTCAGCTTGACTATCCCTGTGATGGCACGCCCGAGCCTTTGGGAGAAGTAGAGTGTCTGGCTTTACTCGGGGGCTATCTGTATACCTTCTATTAAGATCAAGACCCTTAACATACAGAGGCACCTTAGGCAAGGTGAAAAGATAACCAAATGAGTTTACTAAAAACATGATGAATAGAGTTAACTCCAACCGGGACTATTGTAAGATAGCTTAAAACAATACATTACAAAAAGAGATTTTGCTGGTTGCAGTCATCTCTCTGGAGCTTTTGAAAGTCCTCTACCTCTGGTGCAAAGCAATGGGTCACAAGCTGGAACCCAAAGTCTGTATCAATCTTCTTTCTTTGTGAAGCCTAAGCAGGTCAAAGGCTTCTGTTGTCTCTGGGACTGTTGGTATAAGAATACTGCTGAGTGCAGCGTTTAGTGCTAAGGATGCCTGTTTTGGATTGCTAGGCCTAGGGTTTCCAGACAATATCCAGGCCTCTAAACGCTATAGCTCTGCTGCAGAAAGAAAAGAAGTCTAACAAGAGGACTCTGTACAGGCAAAAAGACTAAATCAACTAAGGTTGGCCTCTAGGGGGATTTTATGCTCCACCCAAAAACTAATACCAATGAAGGTATCTACACTATTGGGAAACCTAAACAGAGGGAACTGAAGCAAAGGAGAGGAAAACACAGAGCCAAGACTTCATAATCCCCATCATTTATTCTGACACTGGCTGAGATTCCATGTCATACTGGCTGAGCATAAATCTGTATGTATATATGGGGAGTAGTGGGGGCTATTTGGCCTGGTTTCTTCCCCACCCCAAAATAATCACTGAGGGCACAGCTCCATCATCCAGGTCACTGATCTGCTCTTGGAGCCCCCGGTGGGACAGTGTGTTAAACCCTTGTGCCGGCTTGATGACTTGAAGACTGAGTTGCTGACCTGAAGGTTGCCGGTTCGAATCCAACCCGGGGAGAGCACCCTCTATCAGCTCCAGCTCCATTGCGGGGACACGAGAGAAGCCTCCCACAAGGATAGTCAAAACATCAACACATCTGGGTGTCTCCTGGGCATGTCCTTGCAGATGGGCAACTTGCAGTTTCTCAAGTCACTCCTGACATGGAAAAAAACTGCTCTTGAGCTGTAAGGGAAAAAGAAGCAGCCGCAATTCCACGCCCAATATAAAATAGGCATTCCCGCCCCCCCCCCCCCTCAGGGAGCAGAGAGAAAATGTCCCATTGCAAGGAACCAGCATCCAAAACTACTAGATCCCCCTCCTGCAAATTCAAACTAGTACAAAATCCAAAGTGAATTTAATTCCCATTCATGCCCATATATGTCACCAACAGGATGCTAGTCAGCCACCCCACCCCATCTCCATATCTACACGTAACCTTGCTGAACCTTGCGCCACAGCCCGGGCTGTGGCGCAGGCGGGAGAGCAAGCCAGCTGCAATTAACTGCAATGAATCACTCTGACCAGGAGGTCATGAGTTCGAGGCCCGCTCGGAGCCTATGTTTGTTTGTCTTTGTTCTATGTTAAAAGGCATTGAATGTTTGCCTATATGTGTAATTTGATCCGCCCTGAGTCCCCTTTGGGGTGAGAAGGGCGGAATATAAATGCTGTAAATAAATAAATAAATAAAACTGGTCTTCTGTTTCTCATATGGAGACAGATACTATATCCCTTAGTGGGTAGGGATATTCGGACACTTCACCGAGATACTTGAGAGCCCTTGATAAGGACATTGGCTATTATTACTGTTACACTGCCGTATAAAATCCATATTATCTGCTTTGAACTGGATTATATGGCAGTGTAGACTCAAATAATCCAGTTCAAAGGAAATCATCTGAATTATATGGCAGTGTAAAAGGGCCCTAGTTGGGAGAATTAGCTAGCCTTCTTGGGTGCTTTGTTAAAGCAATGGAAATGCCCCCAAATTCTGTTCTATAGATTACTGCTCCTTGCAGTGAAAATTAATTTAGGCAACAGTGATCCTTGGCAGACAACATCCAGGAAATAGAATGTCTGTCATCCAATTAATGTTTTCACTGGCAAAATGTAGGGAATGGAGAGCAGTAGTTTTATAATAGCTGCCTTCCTAGTAGTCAGATGGTACATATTTTTTATTTCTCAACCTTATGTTCCTTTTTTGAATTTCTACAAGAAAGCTGCTTAAATATTCAGAACATTCTGCCCAGGCCATAAAGTCTTCTACTTGGTGAAATTTACTGGAGTATGGGATTTAGGGAATAAAAATAAGTAACTGGAATGATTCTCTCTTAGCAGGCATATTGATGGCTGGGTTATTTTATTTGATTACTGTTACTCCAAAGTAGGAAAACCATTTAGCTTTGGCTCAAACTGGAATGGGTTGCAAGCCCAGAGTAAAAGTTGAAGCCAGGTTTCATGCCAAGAGCAGAAATGAAATTAATATGACAAATACTGGGAAAGGGGAGAACTTGTATTTGGGAGTGTGAAGTTGATTTCGGGTATAGATGCAGTTGCACGAGACCATTCCATGAAAACAAAGGACTAGTATCTATACACATTTCTGTTTGCATAGTATACAGCCAGATGCCTGAATGTGAAGCCCACAAGCAAGAATAATTTCCAGCACCCTAAAACTTGCTTCTGATAGTCATAGTATGTGTGTGTGCTTTCATGTCCCTGTCAACTTACAGCAACCTCATTAATTACATAGAGTTTTCTTACTCATAGGTGGTTTCATAGGATCCTCTAAAGATGCCAGCCACAGATGCAGGTGACATGTCAGAAGGCAATGCTGCTAGAACAGTGGTTCTCAACCTCCTTAATGCAGTGACGTCTTAATACAATTCTTCATGTTGTGGTGACCCCCAACCATAAAATTATTTTCGTTGCTACTTCATAACTGTAATGTTGCTACTGTTATGAATTGTAATGTAAATATCTGATATGCAGGATGTATTTTCATTCACCTTCAAAAATGGACTGGTCAGCTCTTGGGTGAGGGTGCTTTTGCAGGAGATTGTGAACTGAGCATAGAGTTGGACCTGATAGCTCATGAACTCTCTTTAATTGTATGACTCAGTTTCTAAACCCCTAAGCAATGCTGGATCCAGTCTATCAGGGCCCTTCCACACAGCCATGTAATCCAGAATATCAAGGCAGAAAATCCCACAATATCTGCTTTGAACTGGGTTATCTGAGTGCACATTGCCATATATTCCAGTTCAAAGCAGAAAATTTGGAATTTTATTCAGCTGTGTGAAAGGGGCCCCAGTCTTCCACATATTCCACATTTGGGGCTGGGCAAGGAAGTGGTCTTGTCACTGTGTCATGATCCACAATAGTGTTGTTCAGTTGCTACCAGAGAAACAGCCTTCTAGTAGTGAGCAGACATCCACAGACCTCCTTTCAAAGAGACTGGCTTTCTCATAGTCTACCTTCCATTTCCAGAAGCATTCAGTACATGCTTATTTCTATCTTTGCTATCTAAAATGCAGACTTTTGATATCATTTGTTTAATACTATTTTTGATTTTCCAAAATAATTTATGTTAGTAAGCTTCTTCTAGAGCGTTGCCAGTTTGGTGGTATATCAGTATTTTAAAGGAGCCCCATTTCTCAAGCTGTAAGCGTGTGCTGGTTGAGTGATAGCTTTTATATATGTCCTGAATTTCCCACCATTCAGACTTCTTTTTGGAACAACCTTTTTTTCTAATACTTAGGGCCCTTCCACACAGCCATATTACCCAGAATATCAAGGCAGATCATCCATAATATCTGCTTTAAACGGGGTTATCTAACCCATATAACCCAGTGCTGTGTGGAAGGAACCTAAGAGAACAGGAGAAACAAACACCTTCTCAACTATGCATATACTTTCTCCATACCTGGAATAATTTGATAGATTACTATCAAATTTGATAATTTGATAGGTTACTATCAAATTATTTAACCCGCTGGAGCCCCCAATAGCACAATGGGTTAAATCGCTGAGCTGCTGAATTTGCTGACCAAAAGGACACAGGTTTAAACTCGGGGATTGGAGTGAGCTCCAGCTGTTAGCCCCAGCTTCTGCCAACCTAGCATAGAATCATAGAATAATAGAGTTGGAAGAGACCTCATGGGCCATCCAGTACAACACCCTGCCAAGAAGCAGGAAATCACATTCAAAGCACCCCCAACAGATGGCCATCCAGCCTCTGCTTAAAGGCCTCCAAAGAAGGAGCCTCCACCACAGCCCGTGGCAGAGAGTTCCACTGCTGAACAGCCCTCATAGTGAGGAAGTTCTTTCTGATGTTCACTGTTCCGCGTCCTAGTCTCCAGGGCAGCAGAAAACAAGTTTGCTCCCTCCTCCCTATGACTTCCCCTCACATATTTATACATGACTATGTCTCCTCTCAGCCTTCTCTTTGCAGTTTGAAAACATGCAAATGTGAGTAGATCAATAGGAAGGAAGGAAGGTAACGGCGCTCCATGCAGTCATGCCGGCCACATGACCTTGGAGGTGTCTGTGGACAATGCTGGCTCTTTAGCTTAGAAATGGAGATAAGCACCAACTCCCAGAGTCAGACACAACTAGACTTAATGTCAGGGGGAAACCTTTAACTTTACCTTACACTTGGGCAAAATGTTTCTATTATATAGGCAGTCCACAAGTTAGAAATAAGGTTCTGTAGGTTTGTTCTTCAGTTGAATTTGTCAGAACAGGTAAATTTTTAAAGTGCTCCTCCAGCCAACAATATATCTCTCTTAGCTTTGGAAAGTTTAGGGAAGGGTTAACATCCCTGTGGTGTTTGTTTTTTTTGCCTTTGGCCCTGTTTAGAAGATTTCACTTTACTTTCTGTCCCTGTGATAATTGGATTTTGAAAAAAATGACTTGTTGTGGAAGCAAAGAATGGTGCAAAAGCTTCAGTGGAGACACCTTTTCCACATGATAACTCTTCCAGGAGTGAATTTCCCTTCCGAGGGATAGATTTTTCTCACTTCTTGTAGTTTCACCCCCACTCTTAACTATGAGTCGTTGGATGTTTGTAACAAGGAAACTGTCTGTAATCCCAATTAAGTTCCTATCAATCGTGAGAAATTTTCATTTTTTTTCTCTGTTCCTTTGTGTCACCATGTCAGCAGAATGTAGGAAAGCATATAAGCTGATAGGACACAATTATCTCCTATGTTCAAAGCGGGCACCTGCTCTAGCAGAAGGGAAAGAGGAAAAAGAGACTCGTGGGGCGGTTAGACTATCAGGTCAGATGGAGCTCATTACAAGAAAGTTGCTGAAATACCCCCAGTGGCTTAAACCCTCCTCTAGGGAATGGTTAGTGCTTTAGAAAAAGAGGCATGTGGAGGGGTAGTTATTTTGGACTTTGTCTACCCAGAAGATCACCGGCCAGATCGGCAAACAGGTATATGAAAGCCCTTAGTCATCAAGCTGACCTGGCTCTCGCAACAAGGAAAGGTCAGGTACATTTGTGAAATTGTATAAATGGCTGGCTCACAAATAAAATTCAGGCTGAAGTAAGAGCCAGCGCAGTGTGTTTCTGGAAGCACATTCTAAAGATATCCTGGGGCAATCAAAAAGCGCCACTTTTGTGCAATTACTGCCAAACAGGGCACTTAACAAAAACGGATGTGCCTGATCAGAAGTGTACAGTGAATGGTTCATAAGTAGGTGGATTCAGAAGAGGACCATTATTAGTTGAGGAAATCTCCGCTGATTAATTGCAAGTGTTTTGATGGACTGAATCAACTATTCTCAGATTATTTATGTTTACATAGCAACTACCGTGTTTCCCCAAAAATAAGACAGTGTCTTGTATTATTTTTTACTCCCAAATATGCGCTAGGTCTTATTTTCAGGGGATGTCTTATTTTTCCATGAAGAAGAATTCACATTCATATTCATATTCATATTCATAGCCTGGGGCTGTGGCGCAGACGGGAGAGCAATGAGTCACTGACCAGGAGGTCATAAGTTCGAGGCCCACTCAGAGCTATGTTTGTTTATCTTTGTCCTGTGTTAAAAAGGCATTGAATGTTTGCCTAATATGTGTAATGTGATCCGCCCTGAGTCCCCTTCGGGGTGAGAAGGGCGGAATTTAAATGATGTAAATAAATAAATAAATAAAATGTTGAACAAAAAAAATGAACATTGATTCTATACTGTACAGTAGTTGTCATCACAAACCAACATAACTAAACCAGACAAACTGTGACTCCTGTCAAAAATTTCTTGTTACTACCATTATTTCCATATACAAGTGGTATGTAAGCTGCCCCGAGTCCCCCTGGGGAATGGAGGCGGGGTATAAAAATAAAATTATTATTATTATTATTATTAATATTATTATTATTATTTACATTTACCAATCCTGCATGCCATGGTGTTTTGTTTGGCGGGCACTGGGCATGCTTCCAAACAAAATCTTTGCTATGTCTTACTTTTGGGGGAGGCCTTATATTTAGCAATTCAGCAAAACCTCTACTAGGTCTTATTTTTTGGGGCTGTCTTATTTTCAGGGAAACAGGGTATTTCAGATGATGAAAGGGGGTCCCAGCCTCTCTGGGACCCACTTCCCCACTTAAAAAATGCTAAAACATTGGCTACTGTTTTCATCTGCTTGTATTTTTTGTTTCAGGAGTGACTTGAGAAACTGCAAGTTGTGTCTGGTGTGAGAGAATTGGCCGTCTGCAAGGATGTTGCTGTCAGTCTTTGGAAGATATAGGACACAATGCAGGGCTCACACAGATAGTTCCATGGAAATGCTTTATTAAAATCCGTCTTGCCAATATGAACACAAAGCTAGCACTAACTCTTTCCCGCCAACCCTCCAGTATATCAAACTACTCCTTCCCCCACAGCCCCCCTTCCCCATTCTTCTTCTTCTTAGGCGATCCCTCATACGAAAATAAGACATCCCCGGAAAATAAGACCTAGTAGAGGTTTTGCTGAATTGCTAAATATAAGGCCTCCCCTGAAAGTAAGACCTAGCAAAGTTTTTGTTTGGAAGCATGCCTGTCGAACAGAACACCAGAGCATGCAGGATTGGTAAATATACGTACCATAGATTGTTATACATAGAAATAATGGTAGTAACAAGAAATTCTTGATAAGATTCACAGTTTGTCTGCTCATGTTGGTTTGTGATGACAACCACTGTACAATACATGATAAATGTTCATTTATTTTGGTTAACAATAAAAGTGAATTCTTCTTCATGGAAAAATAAGACATCCCCTGAAAATAAGACCTAGCACAACTTTGGGAGCAAAAATTAATATAAGACACTGTCTTATTTTCAGGGAAACACGGTAGTTCGAGGATGATGGTCCTCCATTTCTTGGAAGACGCCTGTGCGTGATTTTCTTTAATGTGTGGAGGTCGGTGCACAGCCGGTCAACACACAGTCTTCACAGATTGAGGTCCCAGTAGTGGTGTGATTAACACAACGAGAGTGGCTTCTCAGTCTGTTGCAGCCTTCTTCCGCCTTCACAGCCGTTGTAACATGTACAATGTTATCCTCCGCCTGCTCCGCCATTGAGGTCTTTGGGTCTTTGGATTGTTCTTGGTCTGGATCCTCCCCTGTGGCCACTCCTGGGAGTGTATGACTCCAGTGGTTGTGCCCTCAGGTTCATTGGAACAAGCAAGCCCCCTCACTACATCAAGGTGACAATCCATTGAGGGGATTGTCACCTTCCCCATTCACACCTCTCTGTCAAATAGTTCCTTCCCATGCTTGAAAACCAGAGCAGGCCATAAATCAATCCTCCTAGCCAAATGGTTCTTATCATTCAGGCTATCTCCTTCCCCCATTGCTCTGGCAGGATGTGAACAGGTCAGTTAGGTGAATGCTGGGCTTTTGCATCCTGACAGTTGCCTAGGCAACTCCCGGATGTTTACCACCCTTGGAAGGCTTCTCACATGTCCCTGCATGGGAAGTTGGAGCTGATAGACCATAGCTCACCCTGCTCCCCAGATTTGAACCACCGACCATCTGGTCAGCAGTCCTGTTGACACAAGGGTTTAACCCACTGTGCCACCGGGGCTCCTTGTTCTGCTTGTTGAGATGGCATATCGAAGCAATCACTGCACCAGCTTGCATGGCAGAACAAGGACCTCATAACATGGATGAGGTCCAGTGTTGTGATTTGCCATCCTTCATGATGAATTGGGCTGGCAGCAAGGTGGTAGCGGGGCAGTCCTGGTGCCCTGGCCACCAGCTGATGCTTCCCCATTCCGTGTGGGAAAGTGTTGCTGCACAGCTTGAGTTTGCCAAATCCCCATTGTTCTGTATGGAACACAGGGAGACTCATGTTGCTGGCAGCAGCATCCCACCATGCTGCCATGCCAGTTCACTCATGGAGCCCCACCGGAAGTCACCCTACGTCATCTGATGGAGTGAAGGGCTCCATGGGTGCCCTAGGAAGCTTTTTTTTTGCCCCTTGTGATAAGACTGCAAGTTAAAGAAGCATTCTAATCTTAGTATGTGAAAAGGCAGAATGCTTTGGAAAGTGTCATGTAAAGCATTCTTGAAAAGGGAATTTCATATCATGACAGGCATTAATATCACCTTCTTGGTGAACCAGTTAACTGCAAAATTTAAGGTTTTGTTGTTGTTTATTTGTTCAATCGCTCCCAGCTCTTCGTGACCTCATGGACCAGCCCATACCAGTACTCCCTGTTGGCCATTGCCACCCCCAGCTCCTTCAAGGTCAAGCCAGTCACTTCAAGGATATCATCCACCCACCTTGCCTTGGTCGGCCCCTCTTCCTTTTTCCTTCCATTTTCCCCAGTATCATTCTCTACTCTAAGCTTTCCTGTCTTCTCATTATGTGGCCAAAGTGCTTCATCTTTGCCTCTCATATCCTTTAGTGAGCAATCAGGCTTTATTTCCTGGAGTATGGACTGGTTGGGTCTTCTTGGCACTCTCAGAGTTTTTCTCCAACACTACAGATCAAAAGCATATATCTTCCTTCTCTC
The DNA here is from genome assembly GCF_035594765.1 of Anolis carolinensis. Classification (NCBI taxonomy): domain Eukaryota; kingdom Metazoa; phylum Chordata; class Lepidosauria; order Squamata; family Anolidae; genus Anolis; species Anolis carolinensis. Next base: position 176,251,318 of record NC_085842.1, on the reverse strand, counting down.
AGCCTTCCTTATGGTCCAGTTCTCCAGCTCTCATAAGATAAAATATCAAACATTTAAAACAGCCTTCTTTAATCTATCTCTCTTTATATATTGACAAATTCTATTATGTCTAACCATTGACCATGCTGCCCCGGACTGATGGGAGCTGTAATTCAAAATGCAATTGAGATCATGAGGTTATGGCTGCTCTATTCACCAAGTTGAAGGAAAAGGACTTAATCTGTTAGTGCACCCCTTTCCCCCCCTTTCCAAGCTGTGACCAGCACTTCCTATTACAGTAGAGTCCCACTTATCCAAGACTCGCTTATCCAAGGTTGTGGATTATCCAATGCGTTTTTGTAGTAAATGTTTTCAATATATCGTGATATTTTGGTGCTAAATTCGTAAATACAGTAATTACAACATAACATTACTGCGTATTGAACTACTTGTATAACATGTTTTGGTGCTTAATTTATAAAATCATAACCTAATTTGATGTTTAATAGGCTTTTCCTTAATCCCTCCTTATTATCCAAGATACTCGCTTATCCAAGGTTCTGCTGGCCCATTTAGCTTGGATAAGTGAGACTCTACTGTAATTTGTTTCCACAGTTCCTCACCATTAAGCAGCATGAGAGAGGTTTAATAATTCTAGGGGTGGAATGGTGGAGAAGGCTGCAAAATGTTCTGTCTGCACTATATAGGATCTTTTGTCATGTTATATGTGGGCTTAGTTAAAGCTTTTACCATTTGATGAAGTCCCTCAAAGGCCTAGAAAACATATCAGTTTTGAGATAAGAGGACATAGTGAGACTTTTGTAAATCTCATTGAAGTAAATGTGATTTAAGCAATATGTGGTTGAGATCACGGTCAAGTTCTCAAGTGAAAATATATCTTTAGGATCCAAGTTCAATTTTTATTTATAGAATCATAGAGTTGGAAGAGACCTCATGAGCCATCCTGTCCAACCCCCTGCCAAGATGCAGGAAAATTGGATTCAAAGCACCCCCAATAGATGGCCATCCAGCCTCTGCTTAAAAGCCTCCAAAGAAGGAGCCTCCACCACAGTCCGGGGCAGAGAGTTCCACTGCTGAACAGCTCTCACAGTGAGAAAGTTCTACCTAATGTTCAGGTGGAATCTCCTTTCTTGTAGTTTGAGACCATTGTTCCGCGTCCTAGTCTGCAGGGCAGCAGAAAACAAGCTTGCTCACTCCTCCCTATGACTTCCCCTCACATCTTTATACATGGCTACCATGTCTCCTCTCAGCCTTCTCTTCCACAGGCTAAACATGCCCAGCTCTTTAGAAATGGGCAGCTATCAGAAAAACCATTCAGTTTATTTATTTATTCATTTATTTATTTACAGTATTTATATTCTGCCCTTCTCACCCCGAAGGGGACTCAGGGAGGATTACAATGAACACATATATGGCAAACATTCCATGCCAACAGATAAACAACATATATAGACAGACACAGAGGCATTTAACATTTTTTCCCAACTTCACGATTCTGGCCACAGGGGGAGCTGTTGCTTCACTGTCCAGTAGTGGCTGTACTTCCTCATTCCATTCCTCGTGTTTTGCTGGCAGTTTTATGATGTTGTAAATTAGTTAAATTAGCCTCCTGCATAAAGCGTACCTAAATTTCCCTAATTGACAGATGCAACTGTCTTTCGGGGCTGCATAGGTCAACAGCAAGCCGGGCTATTTAATGGTCGGGGGCTTAACCTGACCCGGGCTTCAAACTCATGACCTCTCGGTCAGTAGTGATTTATTGCAGCTGGTTACTAGCCAGCTGCGCCACAGCCCGGCCCTTCTCGCCATTTCTCACGTTTACTTCTCGCCATTTCTCAAATTTTCCATCTCAGAAATAATGCTCTGTTAACAATCCTGTTCTAGGAAAGACCATGTGCTCCAGCAGATGTACTGCTTTCATGTACTAACACACATTCAATCACATAACTGTGATACCAATGTGATAAAAATACAGGGAACAGGCTGCTCAGAGGTGTTCTTAACCCAATTCCCCAGCTTCTCACAACCAGCAAAAATAACTCACTGCTTTGAGAATATTGAACCACAGCCATTATGAATCAAGAAGGATATGTTGCACCAAAGAATTTCAAAAGAAACCCAACCTGTGCTTCATAGATTATAACAAAGCCTTTGATTATACAGATAATGAAAAACTAGGGTTTGCTCTTTTAAAAATGTATCAGTAACTTGTACTCAGGGCAAGTGACTACCATCGGGACAGAAGACGGAGAAACAGAATAGTTTCCGATTGACAAAGGCAAGATTATGGAGATAAAGTGCATTTTATCACCTTTTTAGCCTGTGAACTGAACATATCATGCATAAAGCAGGATTAGATGTGGAGAAAGGAGGCGTGAAAATTAAAGGAAGAAACTATTTCAGATATGCAGATGGCACCACACTACTACCAAAAAATAGCAAAGGCTTGGAACAATTACTGAAGAAAGTGCAAAGGGAAAATGATCACAGATTATATAAAGCAGACAGTGACAATATTGAAACATTTCAAGGTTTTCAATGCCTTGGCTCAGTTTTTAATCAGAGTGGAAATTGCAGTCAAGAAATCAGAAGACTAGGACTTGGAAGGGCAGCTATGAAGGAACCTTGCAAAATCCGGAAGTGTAAAGATATATCATTGAACATAAAAATTAGAATGGTTCCAAGTCATTGTTTCCAGCAGTTGTGAAAGTTGGACAGTGAAGAAAGCTGATAAGAAGAATCATAAAATCAACTCATTTGAGGTGTGGTGCTTTAGAAAAATATTTTGGACTGCCAGAAAGAGAAAATCATGCCTGAAATCTTCCAAGAAGCCAAGATGTCTCAACTGAGACTATTGCACTTGGGCCATATCATGAGAAGGCCGACACAGGCTGGTTAGTAGCCAGCTGCAATAAATCACTATGACCAAGAGGTCATGAGTTTGAGGCCAGCTCATGTCAGAGTGAGCACCCTACCATTAAAATAAAAAATAGCCCTGCTCGTTGTTGACCTAAGCAACCCAAAAGATAGTTGCATCTATCAAGTAGGAAATTTAGGTACCACTTATGTGGGGAGGCTAATTTAACTAATTTACGACACCATAAAAATAGTCCAGCAGCGTTTGGAATGAGGAAGTATCAATCAAGTTGTCACAGTGGGTGATGAAGCAGCTGCTCCACCTGTGGCCAGAATCAAGCATACCCTCAGGAAGCTGGAGAAGGTTAAATTGCCTCTGTGTCTCTGTCTTTGTCTCTGTCTCTATGTTCATATGGCAGTGAATGTTTGCCATGTATGTGTACATTGTGATCTGCCCTGAGTCCCAATCGGGGTGAGAAGGGCAGAATATAAATACTGCAAATAAATAAATAAATAAATAAATAAATAAATGTCTCACTAGAAAAGATGTTTAGGTTGGTAAAAAGCAGTAGAAAAGAGGAAAACCACATCCCAGATGGAGAGGCTCAACCAAGGAAGCCATGGCTGTGTTGAGTCTGCAAGATCTGAGCAGGACTGTTGAAGACAGGATAACTTGTAGTTCTTTAATTCATAGGATCACCATAAGTCCAGGTCAGCTTGAAGGCAATTAACAACAACTATAAAGCGTATTTCAAAACAGTGGACCCAATTTGAAATAGCTACACCTCTGCAACCATAAACCACCCATGAATGAAACTCTTACCACTTGAAAGCCTGGGGCATTACCACTAGACAGCCCCAAGATGGTGAACTTGCAACTCACAGCATTTTGTATTCTGCTGTTCAGAAAGACTGAATCTGTAACTGCAGTGCAGTGGTGTTTTGGCATTAATCAGTCATCATTGGTACTGACAATTTGAGGAAACAAGCCTGTTTATATAAAGGTGTTGTGACCGATAGGAGAAATAATACCAAAAGAAATCCTTTTGGGAGGTTTATTTTAAGGAAAACCAGCTGGAACTGACTCTAGCGTGGATTACTCCAAAAGGCACTAGAGCACGGACAAAGAGCTGTCTTCCTATACTTATACATTTTTGAAATACAGACAAGCAACATACTTCTACATATGTATCATCATCACTACATCATTTTACATGTCATAGAAATATCACATTCTATCTTTCTACATAAAGGTAAAGGTTTTCCCCTGACGTTAATTCCAGTCGTGACCAACTCTGGGGGATGGTGCTCATCTCCATTTCTAAGCCAAAGAGCCGGCGTTTTCCGTAGACACTTCCAAGGTCATGTGGTCGGCATGACTGCATGGAGCGCCGTTATCTATTGATCTACTCACATTTTGCATGTTTTCGAACTGCTAGGTTGGCAGGAGCTGGGACTAACAACGGGTGCTCATTCCGCTCCCGGGATTTGAACCTGGGACCTTTCAGTCTGCAAGTTCAGCAGCTCAGCGCTTTAACACACTGCGCCACCACCAGGGGCCTACTTTCTACATACATTGGCTTATATATGCATGTCTCAGCATTTTCCCTTTCTAAGGCACTCTGAAAGCAGCTTGCAGGTTCAGCTATAGAGATCAACCAAGGATGCTGCTTTTGACCTGTCAGGGGAGAGTTGGAAGAGTTGGGACCATCTCGCACTGGAATGTATAGATAACAGACCCCCCTTCTGTACCCTGTCCTGCCATCCCTAAGAATCTAACACAGAGAGAGTCTGATTTTTCTACATTTCAGTGCTTCTAATGTGCATACAATATATGTGTGAATATCTATATTTTGACTGCAGCCAGGAAATACGAAGACATTTACTTCTTGGGAGGAAAGCAATGACCAATCTTGATAAAATAGTGAAGAGTAGAGACATCACACTGGCAACGAAGGTCTGCATAGTCAAAGCAATGGTATTCCCCATAGTAACCTATGGATCCGAGAGCTGGACCATAAGGAAGGCTGAGCGAAGGAAGATAGACGCTTTTGAACTGGTGTTGAAGGAAAATCCTGAGAGTGCCTTGGACCGCAAGAAGATCCAACCAGTCCATTCTCCAGGAAATAATGCCCGACTGCTCACTGGAGGGAAGGATATTAGACGCAAAGATGAAGTACTTTGGACACATCATGAGAAGACAGGAAAGCTTGGAGATTATGATGATGTTGGAGAAAATGGAAGGAAAAAGAAAGAGGGGCCGATCAAGAGTCAGATAGATGGTGACTGGCTCGACCTTGAAGGAGCTGGGGGTGGCGACAGCCAACAGGGAGCTCTGGTATGGGCTGGTCCATGAGGTCACGAAAAGTTGGAAGCAACTGAATGAATAAACAACAACTTCTGTGCGTGGTTTGACTGGGGCTCCCTTTCTCACTGCATCATTTTCCCACCTGTAGCACTGTAACTCCACTTCTGGTTTGTGCTTCTGGATGTTTTAGTCCAATTTCCCTTGTTTCAAGCTAGAAGAAAATGGCCATTTACATCATTCAAACTGACACCTTTGTATTTCTCAAACACTGGAACTGATTTGGGGGATGGAAGAGTGGGAGGTCTATTTGGACTGAAAAGGAGACACGGAGAAAGGCTCCTGTTCCAGATGTCCAAATTTGTTACACATACTTGGATGGCATCACCTTTAGCTGAGTCTTTCTGTTTGCTCTTCTACTCATTTAATAACTGGAAGAGCTTTCCTTTCCTCCCACACATCACCTGCTAAAAGTCTGGAAAGATGCCTTCCTAGAAATAAATCATCTGCCTGCACAATAAAAATCTTCAGCTCCCTCCCCTCTTCTTCCTATCTCATTTTCATTTCAAAAATTAGCCTCCAACACATCACTCTCGGAAAAGGAGACATCATTCTTAGCACGAGCATATATTTTCACCTGTCATTTGATCTGTTGGCCAATTACACCCCTATTCTGGTTTTCTCTCAATTTTCTGTGTGTGTGCATATCCTCAAGTTGTCTATTGACTTATGGTGGCCCCATGAAATTCATAAGCTTTCTTAAACAAGGAATATTGAGAGATGATTTTGCTAGTTTTGCCAGTTCCTTCCTCTAAAGCAGGGGTTCTCAAACTTTTTCAACCATGGAGCTCTTTTTGAAGCCAAGGTTACTCATGGAGCCCCAGGAAATATGTATATTTCAGGAAAGGAAAATTTTTTGGACACAGGGGTCGCATTGCATTTTAAAATTTGACAGGTGGGTGGAGCGTATTTGTGTGAATTAATTGAAAAAAAATGAATAAATGCCTATGCACACTGCATATATCTCGTTTGTAGTGCAAAATGAAAGAAAGAACAATACAATATTTAAAATGAAAAACCATTTTAACCAACATAAACTTAACATAAACACTGATGATGATGGTGATGATGATAGCAGAAAACTCAGGGGCCATCTAGTCCAACTTCCTTCTGCCATGCAAGAAAAGCACAATAAAAGCACTCCCAACAGATAGAATCATAGAATAATTGAGTTGGAAGAGTTGGGCTATCTAGTCCAACAGAAAAGCACAAGGTATCCCTAACAGATGGCCTTCCAGCTTCTGTTTAAACGTTTCCAAGGAAGGGGCTTTCACTACACTCTGAGGCAGAGAGTTCCACTGTTGAACGCCTCGTATGGTCAGGAAGTTCTTCCTAATGTTCAGGTGGAATCTCCTTTCCTGTAATTTGAACCCATTGCTCCTAGTCCTAGATTCAAGGGCAGCTCAAAAGAAATCTGCTCCCTTTTCCTTACAATACCCTTTTACATATATTTTATACATGGTGATCATATCTCCTCTCAACCTTCTTTTTCGCAGACTAAACATATCCAGTTCTTTAAGATGCTCCTTACAGGGATTCATGGTCTCCAGACCTTTGATCATTTTAGTTACCCTCCTCTAGACACCTTCCAGCTTGTCAATATCTTTTGAAATGTCGTGCCCAGGAAGTGGTATTTGACCCCAATATAGATACATAATATGGATAAGAGGGTTGTTGTATGTCTTTCGGGCTGTGTGGCCATGTTCCAGAAGTATTCTCTCCTGACGTTTCGCCCACATCAGGAGAGAATACTTCTGGAACATAGCCACACAGCCCAAAAGATATACAACAACCCTGTGATCCCAGCCATGAAAGCCTTTGACAACAAATATAGATAAGAGCTGTTCAGAAAAATGTTGGAGGGGTTGTCAAGAAAGGGGGACATATATTCATATGTGGTGGGAATGTAAGTATGTACAGAGTTTTTGGGGAAAGGTCATAGTAGAAATAGAAAGTATCATGAGGAAAAAAATCAATACAAGCCCAGCGACTATACTATTATCTATTTATAATACAGATGAATGGAAGGAAAATGAAAGAATTTGATAACAATGTTGCTAACGGCTGCAAGGTTATTAATAGCAAGAAATTGGAAGGGGGAGATGGAAATTAAAATAGAAGATTGGTACAAGGAAATTTGGAAATTGGCAATAAATGATAAATTAACATGTTATTTAAATGTTTAAAAAGGCCTAAGGAAGAAAAATGATTTTGAAAGTATATGGAAGAAATTTATTGAAGAAACATTGAGGAGAGAAGATGGGAATCAACCCCCACCAGAATAAATGAGGTTCTGGTTGGACTATAGAGAAATGGACTCCGGTGATGGGGAGCACAACAGGTAGAACACTGGGGGAAGGAAAAGATTTAAATATATGAACGGTAAAGATTTTTATTTTCTTTGTAACAAAATGAATAGTAATGTAATAAAATTTTATTTAAAAAATAAAGATAAAAGAAAGCTATAAATGTAAAAAAAAAGAAGAAAGAAATGTGGTGCCTAGAATTAGACACAGTATTCCAGATGAAGTCTAACCAAAGCAGAATAGAGAGGCACCATGATTTCCCTCGATCTAGACACTATACTCCTTTTGATGCAGCCCAAAATCCCATTGGCTTTTTTAGCTGCTGTATCACACTGTTGGCCCATGTTCAACTTGTTGTTCATGAAGACTCCAAGATGATCATTCAGGCTTTGTCGTAGCAGTAGCAGTAGTAATAGCAGAAAACTCAGGGGCCATACAGTACAATCCCCTTCTGCCATGCAGGAATAGTACAAAGCACCTCTGGCAGATGGCAATCCAGTAGTAGTAGTAGTAGTTGTTGTAGCAGCAACAACAACATTATCATCATCAACAACAACAACAGGAGGAGTAGGAGGAGTAGGAGAAGGTAGTTTTCCACCCAAGTACCAGGGCTGATCTCACTTAGCTTCCAAGATCTGATGTCTTTAGTGTATATAGGCTCTACCTCTTCCTTAACATCAGAGACTCCAGGATAGTAACACTTTCCATTGGTCACCCTTCTCTTAGGATCGTATTTTCTGATCTTCCGGTATTCAGATCTTGGCCTGGGCCAGACCAAAGCACTTATGATGCTTCCATTCATACTATAAATAATATAGTAATTGGGTTTTTTCCCCACAGGAATACATTTATTAGTTTTGTTAACATCTGAGTACCAGACTACTAGGTACAAAATGCATGGTTATTATTTTATGCATTATGGTTTTTGTACAATTGATTGCAGAATTAGAATTGGGACCATGACATAAGGAAGTCCTCCACACTGATTCTCATTGCTTACCTAAAACACAGCCTCATTCCCAAAGTTCCCATGTGCCCCATAAGGACATTTACATCATTTTCATCCTTTTGCCCCTGTAGTCCCCATATTTGTATTTCTTTACTAGTTTAGGTACCCGACAATACCGGGGTTGGGGATTCTGTAACACTATTTGTTAGACGTATTGTTTGGTTTGTTTGTTGTTTGGTTTTGGATTTTATGAATGGTTCCATTAGAAAAATGCATAAGAATGTAGGTAAACTACAACTCCCATCATCATCTATCATTGCACCCAAACTTGAGAAGTAGTTAAAATTGGTCATGTTGGGTAGGTGTGCAAAGTTTGGTCTTGATCTTTTACTGGTTGGATTCAGGATGCTCTTTGATTGTGGGTGAACTACAACTCCCATCTTATTTATTTTTATTTACAGTATTTATATTCAGCTCTTCTGAATGGGAGTCAGGGCGGATCACATTACACATATAAGGCAAACATTCAATGCCTTAACATAGAACAAAGACAGAGACAAACGCAGGCTCCGAGCTGGCCTTGAACTCATGACCTCTTGGTCAGAGTGATTTGTTGCAGCTGGATGCTCACCAGTCAATTTCACTCAAACTTCTCCAGTGTTTTCTGTTGGGCATGGTGGGGTGTGTGCCAAGGTTGGTTCAGATCCATCCTTGATGGAAGTCACAGTTCTCTCTGGAAGGCACGCCATCTCGAAAAATGCATGCAAACATTGGTAAATATATACATACATATATACCAGGAGCCCCTGGTGGTTCAGTGGATTAAACCGCTGAGCTTCTGAACTGAGCAAAAGCTCGGAAGTTCAAATGCAGGGAGTGGGGTAAGCTCCCGCTGTTAGCCCCAGCTTCTGCCAACCTAGCAGTTTGAAAACATGCAAACGTGAGTAGATCAATAGGTACTGCTCTGGTGGGAAGGTAACGGTGTTCTGTGCAGTCATGCTGACCACATGACCTTGGAGGTGCCTACGGACAACACCGACTCTTCGGCCTAGAAATGGAGATAAGCACCAACCCCCAGAGTTGGACACGATTAGACTTAATGTCAAGGGAAAGCCTTTACCTTTACTTTTACCTTATATATACATATTTGACTTTTATTATATACATCAATAGATGGTTGTTTTTTAAATACTGAGAGGAAAAACTAAATACATCAAAAGAAGTAGCATATTCATCCGTTTGAATTGGTTTGATTTCAAGCATATGGCAATGTTTGTGACATATTTGATTATAGTTTATTTTTATTGCTTTAGAAAATACATTCCATGTTTCTTTCTTCCCCCTGAAAGCAAAAACTGAAGTGGTTCTCAAAATAAAGCAAAGAGCAACGAAATCAATCAATGAATTAAGAAAATACTAAAATATCTCATTCAAAACCAAAGAGAACCAAAGACGGGAAGGGATTGTGCTAGGCTTAGAATTCCCTTAGACACCCCCAAGCCCAATACGAAAAGGAGCAAAGAAGCCTGCTGTTTTCTGCCTGTAAATCCTTCTGAAGGAATGGCCTTTAAACAGTTCCTCCACCTCAAAAATAGCACAAATGTAGCCTCTGATGGTGAGTAGAAGTGACAGAACATCCCTTTTAGTTTCTAAAAATAGCACTAATACGGCCTCTATGGAGTCAGAGGGATCTGATAAGTCTTCTGTTTGCTCTTCATGCCCACCCATGAACGAAGGAATACACTTTCTCACATCCTTTCCTATACTGTGTTTCCCCGAAAATAAGACAGTGTCATATATTAATTTTTGCTCCCAAAGATGTGCTAGGTCTTATTTTCAGGGGATGTCTTATTTTTCCATGAAGAAGAATTCACTTTTATTGTTGAACAAAAAAATGGACATTTATTATATACTGTACAGTAGATATCATCACAAACCAGCATAACCAGACAAACTGTGAATCCTATCAAGAATTTCTTGTTACTACTATTATTTTCATGTACAACAATCTATGATACGTACATTTACCGATCCTGCATGCTCTGGTGTTCTGTTTGGCAGGCATAATTCCAAACAAAAACTTTGCTAGGTCTTACTTTCAGGGGAGGCCTTATATTTAGCAATTCAGCAAAATCTCTACTAGGTCTTATTTTCTGGGGATGTCTTATTTTCAGGGAAACAGGGTAGTTCACTTATTAACATACTATCTGGTTTCTAGTGATGCCTGATGTTTCATCCATTGCTAGTGATGCCTGATATTTCATGATGCATGGTGACACCATGAATTTTATAGGGTTTTCTTAGGCAAGGAATCCTTAGAAGTGCTTTTGTCAGTTGCTTCCTCTGAACTGGATGGGATTGTCTACCATCGGACTATTCAGGGGCCAAGAGGTATGATTCCTATCCATTGCCAAGCCTAGAGACATCCGCTGCCTCCATTTTAGACCAATAGGGAAAAGAACAAGGAATAATAAGGATGCAATGTAGAACTAAATGAGTCTCACACCACTTTTTCCTTGGCTCAGTGCTATGGAACCAGGGGAGATGTAGTTTTACAAGGTTTTAGCCTTCCCTGCCAAAGAGTGCTGGTGCCTCATCAAACTACAACATTCAGGATTCCATAGGATTGCGCCATGTCAGTTAAAGTAGTGTCAAACTGCATTCGTTTTATAGTGTAGATTCATCCAAGGAGTCCACAGAAAGAAGATTCTTCAGTCAGGGGAATGGTATAAAGGCCAGGCATGGTTTCAGAAAGAAAGATGTGTTCAAGGAGGAAAAAGGAGGAGGAGAAGCAGAAGAATAGGAGGAGGAGGAAGAGGAGGAGGAAGAGGTGGAGGTGGAGGAGGAGGAGGAGGAGGAGGAGGAGGAGGGAGAAGGAGAAGGAGAAGGAGAAGGAGAAGCAGAAGCAAGTATTGTTTGGATAATAGAACAATACCCAGAAGAAGAAAAGGAAGAAGAGGAGGAGGAGGAGGAGGAGGAGGAGGAGGAGGAGGAGGAGGAGGAGGAGGAGGAGGAGGAGGAGGAGGAGGAGGAGGAGGAGAAGCAGAAGCAGAAGCAGAAGCAGGTATTGCTTGGATAATAGAGCAGTACTCAGAAGAAGAAGAAGAAGAAGAAGAAGAAGAAGAAGAAGAAGAAGAAGAAGAAGAAGAAGAAGAAGAAGAAGAAGAAGATGATGATGATGATGATGATGATGATGCAGGAGAAGAAGATGCAGGAGAAGCAGAAGCAGAAGCAGGTATTGTTTGGATAATAGAACAGTACCCAGAAGGAGAAGAGGAAGAAGAGGAAGATGAGGAAGAGGAGGAGGAAGAAGAGGAGAAGGAAGAAGAAGAAGAAGAAGAAGAAGAAGAAGAAGAAGAAGAAGAAGAAGAAGCAGCAGCAGAAGCAGCAGCAGCAGCAGCACCACCACCGCCGCCACCACCACCACCAGCAGGATAAGAAGAAGCAGGAGAAGCGGAAGCAACAGAAGAAGAAACAGAAACCTGGGGTGATATGTTTGATAGACTCATTCCGAAGGGGTGTTTTAAGAATTAAAGCAAATTGCTACAGGTTGTATTTCAAAGGAAGGAAATGGCAAACCACTCCTGAGCATTCCTTGCCTTAGAAACCTTGATGAAATTCATGGGTCAACACACAACTCGAAGGCACACACACACACACACACAGGTGAGGAGTACGTAATGCTACAGCCATATAGGAGCACTTGGAAAGAACAAGAAGCTGTTTTAAAATATTCAGGCTGTGATGCATATACCTGGGGAGCAAGTTCCACTTAGAACCTGTATCAGAGTAGACACATCTAAGGCAGCCCCGGCAGTGTGTTTCTATGTAGGACAAGGCTGGCGAAAGAGCCTCCCCATTTCCTTGTGATGGAGGCAAAGTTCCCTTTTAACAGCCCTCCAGTCCCTTTGCGATAATTGGTTGCAAAGTACATTTCTTACAATGAAAAACACTTACTTCCACCGCAGCGTGGCTAAATTGGTCCAGGTGACATCTGCCTGGAGAGGCTTTTCAGTCCCCGATTGCTATAGCAACCCCTCATTTCAGCAGCTGCCATTCCCAGGAATGCCTCTTTTTCTCTCCCTTGAGGCCCTTCGGTGGAGAAAAGAGCCCTGGCAGTCCATGGGCCTCGCAGTTTAACACTGATATTGAGAACAGTCTCTTGTCACGTCAAGAGTGTGTCCTATGTTCAAAGAATGACTAACCTTGTCATAATCCATAAACTCGATATTTGTGGTTTAACTATTCCGGGAATAATACTATGAATATCCAGGGATGTTACCTTTTTAAATAAAGAGCAAGGTTGCTTTATTTTATCTGAAGCACTTCCAAGCTGTAGAAGAAACACAACATGTAGGCATATGCAGCCATTTCCGAAGAGGGACAAAAGTAGTGGTTATATTCCAGAAACTTTGTTTTTGTGGCTGTCACAAACTATGTTGAATTGGTTGAGACTCGATGAGATATTCATTGAAAAAACTATAGCAAAGCATTCTGCAGGATGTCCCACTGATGAAGGTGTATTGGGAAAATATAATACTTGTATTGGAAACTATATATTGAATGTAATCATATTAGAAATAGGAATAGGAAAAATGTAATCACAAGCAGATTGTGTGCATATAGCCAAAATACACTCTGCTCAGCAAATAACCGTCTCCCCATAAGCAGAAGACCAAAGTTCACCCTAAGTTCCAGAGACATATGTCAAGTGTCAACAAGAATAGGTAAGCTAATGGACAAAAGACAAATTAAGGCTTTTGGGATGTTAAGATAAGACCTGGCGCCATGTAGGAGTACTAATGACTCTCTGACAAGCTAAGGTAGGGGGGAATTCCTTAATTAATGGATCCCTGAGAGCTTAGATGGGAATTCCTTAGATAAGGTCTAATGGAGGGTCAGAGGTCTTGAAAGTAACCTATATTTTAGGAAAACGCAAAAATAGCTTTTAGTAAAGTGCAAAGTAAGACTTTTTTGACACTAATTGGTGATGGATAATGCCTAAATGACGTAGATAGATGAAGGCAAAAATAGTATATAAGAACCTGTGTTTCTTTGTTCTGTACCCTTTTTTTCCTGGAGACAGGAGGGTCTATATTCTCTCTGGCCACTGAGAATAAATGTCTCTTTTTCTACAGCCACCGGAATTCTCTTTGTCTCATTACCTCAAAACATTTGTCTGCCATTTCACCACAAAAACAAAGTTTTTGCAGTTTAACCAACTTTTTCCATGTTTTTATGATAGAACCCATTAAGGAATGACATTTATAACCCAGGAACAAAAAATGTGTTACATAGCTAAAGTAATCTGTAATAACGTATGACCCCAGGATTTATAAGGGACACATTCCTGTGAATAATAACATCCCTTATTGAATTGAAATACTTTTGACCCCAGAATAGTCATGCTGGAAGGCTTAGAAAATGCCTAGAGATTATCTATTTTGTTAGATATGGATACATTTAAATATGGGTACAAATCTCATGAGAATGGTGTACATACTGTGCTTTTTAAAAAAAATGCTATAATAACATAATTAAATCTAATTAAAGTATTATAATATTGTTCTAAACACACTGAAATCTGTTAAGAACCAGCACACTGGCTGCAATAACTCAACTAGTTTAAAGCCAGACATGTATTTAAACAAGAAGTTTTTGCCTCCGAGTCAAAAGAGAAGAGCAAGGAGGGTCTCCTTTGACAGAGAGTTCCACAACCTAATAAGCATTAAGATCCCACTGCATAAGACTAGCAATTTCATAGACTAGAATGAACCATATTGAGAACAGCATGAGGAGCAGCCAAGCCTTCCCCTACTCTAAATTCCTCTCTACTTAAGCCGCTTCTCTTCCCAGTGGGATATCGAGTAGGTTTTTGCCCTCCTGGAGACACATTTGAAGCATTTCAGAGGAGAAACAGCAATAATGGGGTTTTAAGTAGGGAAAAGTCGGAAAGAAGGTGGAATAGTTAACAATTGATTTCTTCACACATCCAATGGGACCTCCCTTAGGTTGCCATTAGTTCCATTTTCATGCCTCCGACCTCAGCTGTTGGAAACGGTTCTACCTATTTTTTGAAGTGCTAAAGTAATAATTAATTGCTTGTTCCAGCTTTTCTGTATATGGAGGTGAAACGAAGGCGGTAGGTATATAGGCATCTTGGTCTTGGAAAACGCATATAATAAAAAGAACAAAATATACTCTGTTTTCTGTATTCTGTGGCTTTCTGGTGTTTGCCGGACAATATGTAGGGTGATGGAATCAGCCCACTAGACTACTATTTCCCAACATTTATTAGTTTTCCAGATATTTTGAACTTCCAACTTCTAGATGCCCCAATGAATGAAAAAGGATTCTAGGGAGCGTTATTTGACAATGTCTGAAAAACCACAGGCAAGTAATGTTGAAAATAGCAACCTCCCAAGCTATTCACTTGTTCATTTGTTAATGTGTGTATTTGGTAACCTGTATTCTGTATGTATGTTGATTTGCCAGTTTGACTAATGTGGGAGGAGTTAGAGACATGTGATTATACTGAGCATGTGCAGACTCAAGACTCCATTTTGTATTCAGTATCTGTTTAGACTTCAATTGAGAAATATCTGTTTTGATTTCAATGGGAGCAAATGACTTGTATCAGATCTCAGAGGAGGTGAATGCATACAAGTTGCTGTTTGGACTTCAGTGGAGAAGTCAGTTTGGAGACTTCCATATTTGCTTATGGAATTCAGTGAGTACAGCTATACTAAAGACTATGAAATATTTATTGATAAAGACTGATATCCTGTGTTCTCAACACAAAGGAAAAACAAACTATGTCCTATCTGTAACTGAACTTATATGCTATTTTTCAAACAAGACTTTGTTTTATCTCTGAGTGCATATTTTAACTAAGAGGTTTAAAGGGAGTATATATCTTTTGGGCAACTTCAACTGCAAAGAACCAACCATCCTCTGCTAACCCAATATATATTTTTAGTGGCATGTCTTTACCCTTGGCAGTCTAAAGACATAGTTCTTCAGTTTTACATGTGCTATTACATGAATGCTTGTGAATATCACTTGTTCTAACAAGTTCATGCTTTTCTTGACTAGTACAGTAGTTTTCCAAAGGTGGTCTCCACATATTCATGGAGATTCATATTTGTGCCCTAGATTGGGTGGAGTGATGTTCCACTAGCTTATGCAATAAGTTATATTTTGCAATAGATTATGGAATGTCCAATAAGTAAACACTACTCTAGATCAGGGTTCTCAAACTTTTTCAGCCATGGAGCCTTTTTTGAAGCAAAAGTTTCTTGTGTGTGTGTGTGTGTGTGTGTGTGTGTGTGTATATATTATATATATATATATATATATATATATATATATATATATATATATATATATAATATATAGTGTGTGTGTGTATTGGGCCCAGGCTGTGGTGCAGGCTGGTGAGCAGCCGGCTGCAGCCAGCTGCAACAAATCACTCTGACCAAGAGGTCATGAGTTCGAGGCCAGCTCGGAGCCTGCGTTTGTCTCTGTCTTTGTTCTATGTCAAGGCATTGAATGTTTGCCTTATATGTGTAATGTGATCCGCCCTGAGTCCCCTTTGGGGTGAGAAGGGCGGAATATAAATACTGTAAATAAATACATAAATAAATAAATATAGTAGAGTCTCACTTATCCAACATAAATGGGCCGGCAGAATGTTGGATAAGTGAATATGTTGGATAATAAGGAGAGATTAAGGAGAAGCCTATTAAACATCAAACTAGGTTATGATTTTACAAATTAAGCACCAAAACATCATGTTATGCAACAAATTTGGCAGAAAAAGTAGTTCAATATGCAGTAATGCTACGTAGTAATTACTGTATTTATGAATTTTGCACCAAAATATGATATATTGAAAACATTGACTACAATGTTGAATAATCCAGAACGTTGGATAAGCGAATGTTGGATAAGTGAGACTCTACTGTATATATATAAAAAATCAGGCATGGGCAAACATTTTGACCAACATAAACGTAACAGTATTTCAGTGGAAGACCCCAATGGCCATCCAGTCCAACCCCTTTCTTATTTGGCAGTGCAGAAGGGACCTTAGTATAGCTTGACGAAAAGTTCTAATGAACTCCAAAACTTACCTTCTGGTTTTGTGGTTTGGGGCTTACCTGCAAAAGAGGTATTCCTAAAGAAGGGATAAGGCTTTTCAATGCAATATAGAATAATGGAGTTGGAAGATAAATGGGTCATCAAGTCCAATCCCCTGCCATGCAGGAAAAACACAATCAAATCACTTCCAACAGATGGCCATCCAACCTTCATCTTCATCATCATCATCATAGGAGCAACCCCAGGGACCTTCCAGTCCAAGCCCCTTCTGCCATGCAGGAAAGGCACAATCAAACACACTCTTAACATGTAGCCACCCAATCTTTGTAATTATGCCGGCCACATGACCTTGGAGGTGTCTACGGACAACGTCGGCTCTTCGGCTTAGAAATGAAGATGAGCACCAACCCCCAGAGTCAGACATGACTGGACTTAACGTCAGGGGAAACCTTTACCTTTACTACTACTACTACTACTACTACTGCTAATAATAATAATAATAATAATAATAATAATAATAATAATAATAATGGGGAAATGGTTTGGGTGGTGAGAACTGGGAAGCAAATGAGTTGGGGGAAAAGGCTTTTGGGGGTGAGGGAAGCAGGGGAGAGAAAGTAACAGGAAAAAGGAGGAAAAGGAGGGGGAGGGAGCGGCGGAGCCCCTCAATATGCTTTATGGAGCATCAGAGGCTCCACGGAGCACACTTTGGGGACCACTGCTCTAGATAAACAGTTTGTTATTCTGGTGCTTGTCTGATGTTCATACCCTGTTTCCCCTAAAATAAGACATCCTCAGAAAATAAGACCTGGTAGAGGTTTTGCTGAATTGCTAAATATAAGGCCTCCCCTGAAAGTAAGACCTAGCAAAGTTTTTGTTTGGAAGCATGCCTGCCGAACAGAACACCAGAGCATGTAGGATCGGTAAATGTACGTACCATAGAGTGTTGTACATGGAAATATTGGTAGTAACCAGAAATTCTTGATAGGATTCACAGTTTGTCTGGTTATGCTGGTTTGTGATGACAACTACTATACAGTATATAATAAATGTTCATTTTTTGTTCAATAATAAATGTGAATTCTTCTTCATGGAAAAATAAGACATCCCCTGAAAATAAGACCTAGTGCATTTTTGGGAGCAAAAATTAATATAAGACACTGTCTTATTTTCAGGGAAACACGGTAGTTAGCTGTACACTATTGTGGTTAGAGACCCAACAGATTTGGAAGGCTACAGGTTGAAGAAGGCTAATCTAAATGGCGAGGGCCATAAACACTGCAGATGCTTCAAATTGAAGCAATACATGACTCATATATAGTGTAAATGAAGCCTGAGTTTGCCTGTTTAGTGCCCATAGTCTGTTGTCATCAGAACAAAATTGAATGTTGATTCCAAATAGATCCTAGCAGCTAGGTACCACCTCATGCAGCCACTTAATATTAGGCAATTTCCGAAATGCTGAGGCACCAACCCTTAATTTAGCATCCTAGTGCCTTTGTTACGAGAGTGAAATATATGAGAGAAATGCGTGCTATTTTAACAAGGCATGGTATGACTTCCTGTCATACTCAGTCCTTTGTTTTTGTGACTCAGGCTGAATGTAGAGATGGCTGCAGAGCTCTCCCTCAAAATGTCAATATGTGTCTCATTAATACAAATTGGAGGATAGGAGCCTTATTTTTGAGGGTTACAGGGGTGTTCAGGTTGAGAGACACTTAATTCACACTGTAGACTTAATGTTGGACAACACTCTTACTGTTATGGCTCAATGCCATGAAATCATGGGACTTGTAGTTCGATGAGACAACTGACTCTTTGGCAGAGAAGGCTAAAGATATTGTAAAATTACAACTCCCGTGAGTCCAGATCATTGAGCCATGGCAGTTAAAATGATGTCAGACTGAATTGATTCTATAGCATAGATCAGTGGTTCTCAATCGGGGGTCCCAGATATTTTTGGCCTACAACTCCCAGAAATCCCAGCCAGTTTACCAGCTGATAGGATTTCTGGGAGTTGAAGGACAAAAACATCTGGGGGCCCCCACATTGAAAACCACTGGCAAAAATGCAACCTATACTGTAGGTTATCCCCAACATCTCCTCCATCACAGAACTCCTACCCAGCAAGGAAAAACCAAAGAAGCAGAGTCTAGAAAGTTACTTTTTAAAAAGTAACTCACGCCAGTATTTGAGAAGTAACCTGTTTACCATTGTTACAATGTTGAAAAAGTGACTTGTTGCATTACTAATTGTGCTGCTCACTATTTTTACATTATTTTCTATTACTCCTTTAAGAAAGAAAGTAACATGTTTAATAATAGAATGGCATAAAATCAGTATCAAAATCCCTTTAAAATATAACTCGGACCTTTTATTGTCCACCCTGGTGAGTTAATCTATCCTAGCTAGTTAAGGTTGGGTAGCCGTAATTGTTCCTTTGAAAGAAGAATGCTTCTTTTAGCTGTTGTGTTACTGTCAAAGGCTTTCATGGCTGGAATCACTGGATTGCTGTGAGTTTTCCAAGCTGTATGGCTATGTTCCAGAAGGATTCTCTCCTGATGTTTCACCCACATCTATGTCAGGTATCCTCAGAAGTTGTGAGGCCCTCTAGAAGTTTTGGACTTCGGCTCCCAAAATTCCTAGCTATTGGTCAAACTGGTTGGGAATCTTAGAAGATGAGGTACAAAACATCTGGAAGACCAACATTTTGGAACAATTGTTATATACAATAACTTTGTGGTAATATAAGCACAGATGTGACAACGTACTGCAAGGACGAGTATAACCCAGCCTTCCCACATCTATACTAAAAGTGAAAATATTTATGTGTATATGTGGCTGGGGTATCTACTTACACAGACAAGCTCCTGCCTCCACAAACAGCTATAGCTCCCACTACTCAGGAGACACCAAAGGTCCTCCCTCCAATGACATTACAGGTTATAGTGAGCGCTGTGAACATGTCCAAGAGCCCTGCCAATGCCCTCCATAAACACTATACTGTCCACCACCCAAGTGAATGCTTTCAGATGGGGACAATTTCATCCTAGATTTACTGTTTTTCCTCCACCACAGACACCCCAGTGTTTCTTACTCTCTCAATTGGTATAGAATTTGCATGATCGTGCCCACTGCATCCCCCATAACCCTTTCCTATTCTTTTCTATGGCACACATCAAACAGAGGAGTTGATCAGAAACTGAACATATTAGAGAGAGAGGTTTGGGGAGAATTCACCATGATTTATAGGAGTTGTAGGGACTCGGATGTATAGTTTACCTGCAATCTAAGAGCACTCTGAACTCCACCAACTATGGATCTGGAACTAACTTGGCACACAGATCCCCCATGACCAACAAAGAACACTGGAGGTCTCTGGGGAAAATTCACCTTAATTTGGGGGAGTTGTAGTTCACCTACATCCAGAGAGCACTGTCAACCCAAACACTGATGATGGAACTGGACCAAACTTGACACACAGAACCCCCACGACTAACTTAACCTACTGGAGGGGCTTGAGGGGACTGACTCACTATAGTGGGAGTTGTAGTTTATCCTACAGCCAGAAAGTACACTGAACCTCACCATCTAGAGCAAACTTTCCCAGCATAACAAACTTTAAGTACTGATGGAGTTTCTGGGGATTAACCTGCCATCATGTCAGTTGTAGTTCACCCACAACCTTATGCATTTTCTACAATTAAAAAACTGTCTTTTTCAAATTACCCAGACATTGCCGGGTCCCTAAACTAGTCTTATATAAAAAAGGGAAAAGACTGACCCCATCTTCACTGTCATATAAAATCCAGATTATCTGCTTCAAACTAGATTATATGGCAGTGTAGACCCATATAATCCAGTTCAAAGGAGATAATCTGCATTATCTGCTTTCATAAGCAACTCCGGTTGCTCCTGACACGAAAAAAATAAATAAATCTGGATTATATGGCAGTGTAGATCCAGCCTATGATAGATCTTGCTGCTCAATGGTGTAAATCAATATTCAGGCCAGAGTCCCTTTGGAAAATATATTTTTGCATGCAACCTTTTTGCAATACAGAAATGAACTGTGCTATCAATGGTTAGAAAATAGAAGAAGTAGGGCATATATCATCATGCCCCAGGTGTTCAAAGGATACCTTTCCACTAGGGCACCTTTGTATTTTGATGACATCTACCTTTTTATTCCTGGTGCTTCATGTAACAGAGTGACTGTCACTGACTCATATGTTTTGAAGGCTACTCACCTTGCTCTGACGGTAACTCACTGCAGACATTTGTTTCCAACATAAGACCTTCTCCTTTGGAAAAAAAAGGCCCAGGTTCATCCACTAGAAGATGTTTCTGATGAGTTCCTCTGCTTCGCAGCCACCAAATTTTCACCTCATAGATTATCTCTGTGGATAGCAAAATCTGTGGGTTCTCAAGTCCCATTCTATACAGTATTGTAGTAAAATGGCATAGCTTATATGAAATGGCAAACAACTCGAGGGAGTGCCAGAGTAAGCCTGCAAATGTCTGAAAGGTGCAACAGGGCATGTGTAGTGAACCTTACCTATTAGGCCTGGAATGAAGCCTGGGTAACAGTGAGTGAGGCAAGCCTCCATTTTGTAGAGGAGTGCCAGGCAGCCATCTTGAGTGTGGTTAGAAAGGGGGAGGAGCTTAGAGAGAGACTTCTAGGATTGGCCAGCCAGAGCAGATGGGAGGAGCCAAGTCTTAGAGTGCAGAGGGGGAAAAAAGAGCTCTAGGCAGTTCTGTTTTGGGGTTTGAAGAGAGCAGTTCGGTTTTGGGGTTTGGAGAGGAAAGAGGAGTTTGGAGTGTGTGTGAGAGAGAGAACTGAAAAACTGTGAAACTGACAGGCTAGGTCAGGCATTTTGGATCTCTTGAGGGGAAGATAACTCAAGGGATTGACTCTCACTACTGGGCTGGTTAATAGAAGGACTCTAGATTAGAGTTAATTAACAACCCAGGGGAACTCGTGACTATTCTCAGCAAATAGAACGAGGGTTTTATGACCAATAGATAGATTGGTTGGTTGGAACTGTTTGAAACTAAGTGAAGTAATCTGAAACATACAATTAAGTTAAGCTGAAGAACGTCTGTAACCGATTACGCTTATGAACTTCTCTGAAGTAATCATTTGCCTGTTTTTAAGAAAATAAATTTTTATTCTATTTTCAACTTTCAAAAGCCTCCATCAAGGTGCCTTTATAAAAGTTCTGGCAATACAACAATAAAATATCACAGAAAAGCCTCATAGTGAATATCGGTTTGGGAGTCAGGGGTAGAAACAGTGTGGGCAGGGAATGGGAGAAGTTTGCCTCAGACACATTTAATAACAAAAATCCTAAAGACATTTTAGCCTGGTGGCAGCTACCATTTAAAAGAAAATCTAAAATCAAACGGTATACTCTCGTCTCTCACATATGTGTGCTTGCGTGTGCGTGAGTAGAGTGGAGAGGTGTCTGCCCTTTCTGCTATATTGGTGGCAGCGGTGGGATAAAAAGATTCCTCCCTCCCCCCCCCCTCTCTCTCATTTTATTATAGTATGCCTACACAGTAGCATAGTGCTTGCCATACAGCAAAATCTAGGTTAGCTTTTTGAATTTATTTCCTAAAAATATATTAGAGCTGTGATCGGTTGTATCTGTGGGTAACTCATAGATACAGAGGGCTGACTGTGTTTAAGTTCATAAGTACTCACAATCTCTCTCACACACTGAGATAAACTATTGTATCAAGGTTTTATGTATTCTTGTATTTATGGTTTTTTTCTGACTTTCACTACACTGTATTTCTGAGTGATTTACATAATACCAATAAAGCAATACACTGAAACAAGAAGAGACTCAGCAGGTAGAAATTAAAAGAGTTGTTTTATTAATGCCCCCCAAAAAAACAACAACGTCAGAGTTCAAAATAACTGGCAATAGTTATCTCTATCACATCTAGTTGCTTATAACTCTTTGTTTTAAGACATTTTACTACATTGTTATAGCATAATGATTCAGTAGTACAGTGTTCCCTCACTACTTCGCGATTCACTTTTTGCAGATTCGCTGTTTTGCGGTTTTTCAATAAACTTTAAAAGAATATTATAAATCATAAAAAATTACAATTTACAGCCTGAGGAAGGAAGGAAGGAGAAGCTGAAGGGAGAGAAAAGGAGCCCGAGCGGCAACGGGAGGAGAAGGATGCGATTTATCAACACATGATTGGTTGATAAAGACTTAAAATAGTGTATAACTACTAAAATAATGTATAAATATTAAAATAAATATAGTGTCCCTACTTCGCGGATTTTCACTTATTGCGGGTGGTCCTGGAACCTAACCCCAGCAATAAGTGAGGGAACACTGTATCTCAGGATGCTGTAGAATTAATGCAGTTTGATACTACTTTAACTGCCATGGTTCAATCCTATGGGATTATGGGAGTGATGCTTTTGCCTACATCCACTACAATTGATGATGACGACGATGATATTGTTGTTGTTGTTTACTATACTTCTGCCCTGCTCTTCTCACCCCAAAGTAGACTCAGAGCAGCTTACAGATTGGCCAGTTTATTTATTTATTTATTTACAGTATTTATATTCCGCCCTTCTCACCCCGAAGGGGACTCAGGGCGGAATACAATGAACACATATATGGCAAACATTCAATGCCAACAGACAAACAACATACAGTATAGACAGACACAGAGGCATTTAACATTTTTCCAGCTTCAAGATTCCGGCCACAGGGGGAGCTGTTGCTTCACCATCCACTAGTGGCTGTACTTCCTCATTCCTTTCCTCATGTTTTGCTGGCAGTTTTATGATGTTGTAAATTAGTTAAATTAGCCTCCCGCATAAAGCGTACCTAAATTTCCCTACTTGACAGATGCAACTGCCTTTCGGGGTTGCATAGGTCAACAGCAAGCCGGGCTATTTAATGGTTGGGGGCTTAACCCGACCCGGGCTTCGAACTCATGACCTCCCAGTCAGTAGTGATTTATTGCAGCTGGTTACTAGCCAGCTGCGCCACAGCCCGGCCAGTTTAGTGCCACACTACAAAACACAGTGTATAAATACATCATATTAAACAATAACAACTAAAACATATAAATACAATACAACTGTTAAAATGGTTAACAACATTATGCTAAACTCATTGTCATCCTTCAAGTTCCTGCATTTTTGTCTGTTCCGTATTGCACTATCGCTCTATTCCCCAAACACATGGTTCCCAAGCCAGAACTTAACTTTTTCCCTGAAAACCAGGAGGGAGGGAGCTAATCTAAAATCATTGGGGAGAGATTTCCATATCCAAGGAGCCAACACTGAGAAGGCCCTGTCTCTCGTCCCCACCAGTTGCACTTGCGAAGGGGGTGGGACCGAAAGCAGAGCCTCCCCAGCAGATCTTAACACTCTAGCTGGTCCATAGGGAGAGATACATTCAGACAGATAAGTTGAGCAGGAGCCATTTAGGGCTTAATAGGTTAAAGCCAGCGCTCTTGAATTGTGCTTGGTAGAAAACTGGCAGCCAGTGGAGCTGACGTAACAGGGGGGTGGAATGTTCCCTGTACGCTGCTCTGGTGAGCAATCTGGCTGCCGCCTGTTGGACTACTTGAAGCTTCTGAACAGTCTTCAAAGGCAACCACACATAGAGTGTGTTGCAGTAGTCTATTTGAGACGTAACAAGAGTGTGGACCACCATGGCCAAGTCTGGCTTCTCAAGGTACGGGTGCAACTGGCACACAAGTTTTAATTGTGTGAAAGCACCCCTGGCCACCACCGAAACCTGGGTTTCCAGGCTCATTGATGAATCCAGGAGAACTCCTAATCTGTGAACCTATGTCTTCAGGGGGAGTGTAACACCTTACAGCACAGGCTGCAACCCTATACCCTGTTCGGCCTTACAGCTGACCAGGAGGACATCTGTCTTGTCTGGATTCAATTTCAGTTTGTTTGCCCTCATCCAAATTGTCACATCTGCCAAGCACCAGTTCAGAACCTGGACAGCATCCAGAACCGGGATTCAGAACCTGGACAGCATCCGTAGCAGTAGCTACAGACAGCATCCATAGCGGTCTGAAAAATTCCATCCGGCTGCGTACCTTTTTTCAGGAAGCACGCGAAAACGGATAAGGGGGTGTCTACCAGTATATGGCCAGCAGAAACAGATCTGAAATGCACAAGCTTAATAGTAGCAGGCTGCAGTAGTAGAAATAATAATAATAATAATAATAATAATAATAATAATAATAATAATAATAATTGTGCGGTTTTCTGGCATTGTATATTTTTGCCGCTTCTGTGACTGTTCATTTGGGTTTTGATGATTCCGTAGCCCACTTGTCGATGGATGTCCAGAATCAGCAGCATCCACCGCGGTCCTTTTTATCCTGGGCGACGACCGAGCCAGTATAGACTTCGTTTGGGTTTGATTCTCCATAATGCTAATGGGTTAGGTACTCTTGGTTGTGCTCCTCAGCTGAGGCCTCTCTGGCTTGGTTGGACCTGCCGGTAGTTACACTACCGCCAGCACAGCCCTCAGTCATCATTGGAGCAGCTAAGCCCCCCCACCACGTCAAGGTGGCACCAAACGGAAAAGCAGGGGCACAAAAGACCAGTTATTGATTGACAAAATGATTCTGGAGAACTGTAAGAGCCGAAAAGCTAATCTTCACTTGACGTGGATTGACTACAAAAAGGCCTTTGACTCACTCCCACACAGCTGGATCATCAAGTGCCTGGACGCCATCGGGATTAGTAAAAACGTTGGCACCTTCATTGAAAACATGATGGAGCACTGGAAAACTGAACTGTTTGTTGGAAATGAAAGCTATGGACTTGTCAACATCAGGAGAGGAATTTTCCAGGGAGATTCATTGTCCCCTCTGCTTTTCATTATTGCCATGATCCCTCTGTCAACAATCTTACAAAAAACAAATCTCGGCTATCAAATATCTAAGAATTCTCACAAAATTTCACATTTGATTTACATGGATGACCTGAAGCTATATGGGAAAACGGAAACTGAAATCCAGTCTCTGACCAACACTGTCCGAATTTTTAGCACTGATATCAACATGGAGTTTGGTTTGGACAAATGTTCGACAGTGGCATTGAAGAAGGGAAAAATCATTGAAAGTGAGGGCATAAATATGCCCAATGGCCAAACAATAAAGTGTCACCAGCCAGAGGCCTATAAATATCTGGGCATACTACAGCTGGACAACATCAAGCATGAACATGTGAAAACTGTGGTCAGCAAAGAATACACACAAAGGGTCAGAAAAATTCTCAAAAGCAAGCTCAATGGAGGCAACACCATCAAGGCCATAAACACCTGAGCCATACCTGTCATAAGATATACTGCTGGCATTATAAATTGGACACAGGTGGAACTGGACAATTTGGACAGAAAAACAAGAAAACTCATGACCATTCATCATTCACTGCACCCTCGCAGTGATGTTGACCGGCTATATCTGCCTAGAAGATCAGGGGGCAGAGGACTCTTACAAGTAAAACAAGCAGTCAAAGAAGAAGAACATGCCCTGGCAGAATATGTCAAGCAAAGTGAAGAACCTGCTTTGATTGAAGTCAAAAATCAGAAACTCCTCAAAACACAGCAGACAAAAAACCAGTACAAGAAAACCGCACTACAAACTAGAGCTGACAGCTGGCACAACAAAACACTGCATGGAAAGTTCCTTGACAAAATTGAAGGAAAAGCTGATAAGGAGAAGACCTGGCTCTGGCTCACGAATGGGACCCTGAAGAAGGAGACAGAAGGCCTGATCCTTGCAGCCCAGGAGCAAGCCATCAGAACAAATGCAATTAAGGCCAAGATTGAAAAATCAGCTGATGACCCAAAATGCAGACTGTGCAAGGAAACCGACGAAACCATTGATCATATCCTCAGCTGCTGTAAGAAAATCGCACAGACAGACTACAAACAGAGGCACAACTATGTGGCCCAAATGATTCATTGGAACTTATGCCTCAAGTACCACCTCCCAGCAGCAAAGAACTGGTGGGATCACAAACCTGCAAAAGTATTAGAAAATGAGCACGCAAAGATACTGTGGGACTTCCGAATCCAGACTGACAAAGTTCTGGAACACAACACACCAGACATCACAGTTGTGGAAAAGAACAAGGTTTGGATCATTGATGTTGCCATCCCAGGTGACAGTCGCATAGATGAAAAACAACAGGAAAAACTCAGCCGCTATCAGGACCTCAAGATTGAACTTCAAAGACTCTGCCAGAAACCAGTGCAGGTGGTCCCGGTGGTGATGGGCACACTGGGTGCTGTGCCAAAAGATCTCAGCCGGCATTTGGAAACAATAGACATTGACAAAATCACCATCTGCCAACTGCAAAAGGCCACCCTACTGGGATCTGCACACATCATCAGAAAATACATCACACAGTCCTAGACACTTGGGAAGTGTTCGATTTGTGGTTTTGCGAAACGAAATCCAGCATATCTATCTTGTTTGCTGTGCCATACAACGTCGTTGTGTTGATAATAATAATAATAATAATAAAAAAAACTCATGACCATTCATCACTCACTGCATCCTCACAGTAATGTTGACTGGCTATATCTGCCTAGAAGATCAGGGGGCAGAGGACTCTTGCAAGTAAAACAAGCAGTCAAAGAAGAAGAACATGCCCTGGCAGAATATGTAAAGCAAAGTGAAGAGTCTGCTTTGATTGAAGTCAAAAATCAGAAACTCCTCAAAGCACAGCAGACAAAAAACCAGTACAAGAAAACCGCACTACAAACTAGAGCTGACAGCTGGCACAACAAAACATTGCATGGAAAGTTCAGAACCTGGACAGCATCCGTAGCAGTAGGTGAAAAGGAGTAATAGAGCTGGACGTCATCTGCATACATATGGTATCGAACTCCAAAACTCCGGATGATCTCTCCCAGAGACTTCATATAATTGTTAAACAACATAAGGGACAATACTGAACCTTAAAGGATCCTACAGGAGAAATGTCGAGTGGCCAAGCAGGTGTCCCCGAACAACACCTTCTGAGAGCGGTCCTCCAGGAAGGACCGGAGCCACTGTAAAACAGTGCTTCCAAGTCCCATTCCTGCAAGGCATCCCAGGACCTCATCAGATTATGCTGGGAAGTGTTCAGAAGTGTTCAGAAGAAGAGAGTTCAGTCACTTCATAATAAAATGGAGTTTTCCCTACCTTATAATCATACTGTTTAGTGCACTCGGTTGTCTTGCATATTTTTCAGTTAAGAGGTTGAAAGACATTTGGTCCCACACACCATCCCTCTGGGTGCTTTTTGATACTTCAGCTCCCACAATTCCCAACAGCAGGGAGGGAGATAGAAAAAAGGGATGGGAAGGAAACCCATTTGGAACGGCAACAGCAGAGGCTCTGGTGGTCTTTTGGACTGCAACTCCCACAATTCCCAACAGCAAGGAGGGAGGGAGAGAAAAGGGGTGGGAGGGAAATCCATTTGGAAAGGCAACAACAAGGGTTCTGATGGTCCTTTGGACTGCAACTCCCACAATTCCCAACAGCAGGGAGAGAGAGAGAGAAAAGGGATGGGAGGGAATTCCATTTAGAAAGGCAACAGCACTGGCCGTCCCGACACAGGACACAGACAAACCATGGAAGGAAGGAATAAAGGTACCCTAAAAGGCTATTTTATTTTTATTTTTTTGCAAAGTAGAAGCATTATGAGGTAGCTTACAACCAAACCTTCCTGCTTGGGGAACAAAAGGCAAGTGCCCAAAAAAGTTTATTTTGACTCCTCTCCCAATTTCTCCTCCCACAAATTGGGTGATTCTAACCTGAGAGCAATGAGTGCTATTTCATTAGAAATTTGGCAAAACATCTGGAGTATTGAGAAAAATCCATTTCCTCACTTCTTCCTGATACGATGGGGAAAAAATACTGCTGGCAACGTTTAAAAGACTCAAAACCCGCATTTTAACCCAAACAAATGTGGTGAATCCAGTGGAATGCCAGATTTTAAGTGTAGAACTCAGTGGAATTTATGTTATGTGATGAAGTGGCTAGAAAGATACCGTGGATCATCCACAAAGGAGATCACGGTTGTTTCAGTTCCATGGCCCAGTTTAAAACCAGACTGTGATGGATCCAGACAATCAGTTTCTTCCAAGGACAGATACTGTGGTTTTTGTTGCCTGTTTTTTATATAACTGCTGATTTTATAAAGTTTTTCAGTATACGGCTCGGGCCCTACCTATCTCCGTGATCGCATCTCTTCCTATGAGCCAGTGCGGACCTTGAGATCATCTGGGGAGGCTCTCCTCTCGTTCCCACCACCATCTCAAGTGCGGCTGGTGGGGACGAGGGAACGAGCCTTCTCGGCAGTGGCCCCCCGCCTCTGGAATGCACTGCCAAAAGAGATCAGGCAATTCCCTACATTTTCCAATTTTCATAAGGAACTGAAGACCTGGTGGTGTCGGCAGGTTTTTGAGTAATTACATTGGAATACTGCTGATCTCTGGGCCTGAATATATTGCACAAGATTTATCTAGCCTACAATGATACATTTTAATATATTGGGTTTATGGTTCCCGTCCCCTTGATCAGGTTGTGTAAGTGTTATTTATTGCTATATAATTGTATTTTATCTTGCTTAATAATGTGTTATTATGTTGTTATGTAATGTATGTATGGTTTTTATTATTGGAAACCGCCCTGAGTCCCATCCGGGAGATAGGGCGGTATATAAATAAAGTTTTATTCTTTTATTATGAGACAGCAAACAAGATGGATATGCTGGATTTCGTATCACAAAATCACAAGTCGAACACTTCCCAAGTGTCTAGGACTGTGTGATGTATTTTTGGATGATGTGCGCAGATCCCAGTAGGGTAGCCTTTTGCAGTTGGCAGATCATAATTTTGTCAATGTCTATTGTTTCCAAATGTCAGCTGAGATCTTTTGACACGGCACCCAGTGTGCCCATCGCCACCGGGACCACCTGCACTGGTTTCTGCCAGAGTCTTTGAAGTTCAATCTTGAGGTCCTGATAGCGGCTGAGTTTTTCCTGTTGTTTTTCGTCAATGCGACTGTCACCTGGGATGGCGACATCAATGATCCAAACCTTTTTCCTTTCCACAACTGTGATGTCTGGTGTGTTGTGTTCCAGAACTTTGTCAGTCTGGATTCAAAAGTCCCGCAGTATCTTTGCGTGCTCATTTTCCAATACTTTTGCAGGTTTGTGATCCCACCAGTTCTTTACTGCTGGGAGGTGGTACTTGAGGCATAAGTTCCAATGAATCATTTGGGCCACATAGTTGTGCCTCTGTTTGTAGTGTGTCTGTGCTATTTTCTTACAGCAGCTGAGGATATGATCAATGGTTTTGTCAGCTTCCTTGCACACTCTGCATTTTGGGTCATCAGCTGATTTTTTGATCTTGGCCTTAATTGCCATTGTTCTGATGGCTTGTTCCTGGGCCGCAAGGATCAGGCCTTCTGTCTCCTTCTTCAGGGTCCCATTCGTGAGCCATAGCCAGGTCTTCTCCTTATCAGCTTTTCCTTCAGTTTTGTCAAGGAACTTTCCATGCAGTGTTTTGTTGTGCCAGCTGTTTTATTATTATTATTATTATTATTATTATTATTATTATTATTATTATTATTACTTTACCTACAATATTGTAGTCTGGTCTGGTATGGGAAGAGATCATGGCGAAGGAAGCTACCATACCGGGTGACACCAACCTTAGAAACACTATTGCTTGTCCCCTCTCAGGTCCCTTCTACACTGCCATATAAAATCCAGATTATCTGCTTTGAACTAGATTATGTGGCAGTGTAGACTCATATAATTCAGTTCAAAGCAGATATGTGGATTATCTGCTTTGAGGATCTGGATTATAATACGGGGCCTCAGTCTTCTCCTGGCTAATTATATCTTGCTCCGTAAGTATTCCTCATAGGGCTTGGTTTCCAGGCCTTTGATTATTTTTATCACACTTCCTTGTTAATATCTTGAATTAACAAACACTATATAGCCCCGATCTCCACTGATAATTGCCACACTAAACTACTTATTTCCGATCAGAAGAGAGAGTTTCTGCTGACACCTACCAATCACAACAAACTTTATGCAACACTCTTATCTGGCCAATGAGAAGATGGCCAGCTCCACATCTGCAAGGAATCTGTACACTGAAGCACCAGTGATTTTCCATAGCACATGCCAGCTGTGGCTTGGTTGCCCATGGTGTTCAAAATCCCTGTGCTAAATTGCTGTCATGGTGTATGAAACATATTTAATTTCTTTAGGCAAGTCACCAGGTAGCTTGTCAACTTGGGCAAGGGCACATGGGGAGCAATGAAGCAAAAGCATTTTGATCCATTGTTTGTAATTCAAAGTTTCTGAATTGTCAGATCCAAAGCAAGTGCTCATTATGGTACGGTTTTTGTTAAGTTTTTCTATTTAAATATTCTTGTCCTGGGAGCTTTCTGTTCAGACAAATTGTATTGAAAGCTTAAAACTATATTTAGTTCTCACCATTTCTCCATATTTTTTTTTGTTTAATAAATAAAAGATCTTGCCTATGCCTGGCATGTTGTTGCCAAGGCGGCTGAACTATACGCCTCTGTAGACCTAATTATTTAGAAATAAGATCACTTTCAAAATGAACAGCTCTGATTTCAGGTTAATCATAGACACGGTCCACTCAAAATGCATGTATATGACAATAAAATTTGAAGGAAACATCACTCAAAGCTATGCCTCTGCTAGACATTGTTCCTTATTTTCGTCTTTAGAGTTTGATTCCACAGTCTTTACCCACAACATAATAATGTGGCCGAATGGGCGGTGGTTATCAATATCAAAGTATTTTATGTTTTGGAGGAGCCTCAAGTGGTGCAGGAGGCTGGATCTTCACTGCCATATAATCCAGTATCTAATCCCAAATTGTCTGATTTAATCTGTTGCCAAAGGCTTTATGGGGCCCTTGGTGGCACAGCGGGTTAAACAGCTGAGCTCCTGAACTTGCTGACCAAAAGGTCGGCGGTTTGAATCCAGGGAGCAGAGTTAGCTCCCGCTGTTAGCCCCAGCTTCTGCCAACCTAGCAGCTGGAAAACATGCAAATGTGAGATCAATAGGTACCGCTCAGGTGAGAAGGTAATGGCACTCCATGCAATCATGCCAGCCACATGACCTTGGAGGTGTCTACGGACAACGCCAGCTCTTCGACTTAGAAATGGAGATGAGCACCAACTCGCTGAGTTAGACACAACTAGACTTAATGTCAGGGAAAAACCTTTACCTATGTTTTGGAGTTGGCCTGATAAATATATCACTTTGGCGATTTTCCTGTATTTTACATTAGCCCAAAGCTTTTCTTATAAAGATGTGGTGATGTAAATCTTTATCTGTTTAATTTCATTTTGCTATTAAACAGATAAAGATAAAGAGGGGCTGCGGTGGCACAATGAGTTAAACCGTTGAACTGTTGAATCTGCTGATCTGAAGGTTGGCCGTTCGAGGCTGCGGTTCGGGGTGAGCTCCCACTGTTAGCCCTAGCTCCTTCCAACTTAGCAGTTCGAAAACATGCAAATGTGAGATCAATAGGTATCACTTCAGCGGGAAGGTAATAAGGCGCCCATGCAGCCATGCCAGCAACACAACCAGGAGGTGCCTACGGACAACAGGTTCTTCGACTTAGAAATGGAAGAAGAGCACCTCCTTATGGCCAGAGTTGAGCACTGCTTCCAGAAAGCCAGAGATGAAAAGAGGGAGCCTTTACCTTTGTTCTGTGTATTTGCATGTCATTGTCATTCCACTGTATTAAAAAGGAATTGAATGTTTGCCTATTTGTTTATGTTGTAATCTGCTCTGAGTCCCCTCAGAGATATAGAGTAGAATATAAAAAAGTGTATTATTGTTGTATTATTACAGACACTGAAGAATTTGAGGAGAAAATCAGCCAGTGCTTTATAGTAAAGGTAAAGGTTTCCCCTGATGTTAAGTCCAGTTGTGACCGACTCTGGGGGGTTGGTGCTCATCTCTATTTCTAAGCCGAAGAGCCGGCGTTGTCCATAGACACCTCCAAGGTCATGTGGCCGGCATGACTGCATGGAGCACCATTACCTTCCTGCCGGAGCAGTACCTATTGATCTACTCACATTGGCATGTTTTTGAACTGCTAGGTTGGCAGGAGCTGGGGCTAATAGCGGGTGCTCATTCCGCTCCCGGGATTTGAACCTGGGATCTTTTGGTCCGCAAGCTCAGCAGCTCAGTGCTTTGATTTTGTAGATCATGAAAAATTAGATCGCTGTAAAAGAAATGGTGTGGAACAAAATTTGATTGTCTTTTTGTGTAATCTATACCCTGGACTGAATATGGAGTAACATAATAGTCTGCCATTGGCAGGTAGGTGAGACAAGGCTTAATTTTATCTTTTCTGCTTCATTTACATCAGAACATATAATAATCAAAAGCATGATTGACTCAGAGGAAAGAAGTGTGAAAATTACTTGCAGAAATAGTCAATAGTCAAAGTCAATTGGATTGCAATTAGCACCCTCAAAAATGCGATGATTCCCGAACAGAGGGTGGAAAGGTGGCAACCAAAGATATGTGAACCAAACAGTGTGAAGCAGAAGTGGCTTTGAGGAATTGTTAAAAGAAATAGACCACATGATTTAACTAACTAAGCCAGGCATTGTATCTCCGTGAAGTATGGCAAGTAAACTCTTGACACAATGTAGTGTGTGCACTTCGGAGATAAGAAAGGAAAGGAGAAAACGCAGAGGAGGAAATACAGTAGTCAGGATTCAATTCCTTCTGAAATAAAATGATTGCTTCCATTTACTATCTCAGAGGTAGCCATCCTGACATCTACCAAATGTTTTTGCAATGTCTTAGCTTTAGCCCAGAAGCTAATGTTGAAGGTTGATGGGCATTCTAGCCCAAAAAATCTGGAGAGCTATAGCTTCCCAATGTATTCTACTTGGAATAGCCTCCTTCCAAGCACTAAACTGGTCCTTATGGGTTTCTGTATTCAAACTATCCATGGCTTTGGAAAATTAGAAGCTCCAAAGCATGCCAGTCCAGCAGGTCCAGCTGTGTCATGAGGCCCATCAATTGCGTGCCTCTGCCCCACCATTGGATGGGCCGATTGCCTTTCTGGTAAATGCCTAGAAAGCCTTGGCAATCCTCATGTTGCCAATGGTACAGCAAGAGACTGGTTAGGAGAGACTGTGTGCATCTTTCCCTCCTTCAAAGATTCTTTGTGTATGTTGTGTGTGTGTTGCATTTCCAGACGAAACGGGGAAACATATGGAAGGACCCCAAGAGGAAAACATCCACACTTTCTGTACAAACACTTCTGTGGACAAGTCAAAGTAATTGCATGAAGAAAGCCTCATCTGGAAACATCTACCAGGATAACGATAATATTTTTATAGTCTTTGGACAAAATCACCAAGCACTTTTCTGTTACAAGATTACTAACTAAAAATGGGCATATTGGCTGAGAATGCATTTGAAGGGTGCTTGTTTGGGGCCCTTGTATTATTATTATTATTATTATTATTATTATTATTATTATTATTGACACAATGACATAGTCTGACACAGCAAACAAGAAAGATATACTGGATTTCGTATCACAAAATCACAAGTCGAACACTTCCCAAGTGTCTAGGACTGTGTGATGTATTTTCGGATGATGCGCGCAGATCCCAGCAGGGTGGCCTTTTGTAGTTGGCAGATCGTAATTTTGTCAATGTCTATTGTTTCCAAATCCCGGCTGAGATCTTTTGGCACGGCACCCATCACCACCGGGACCACCTGCACTGGTTTCTGCCAGAGTCTTTGAAGTTCAGTCTTGAGGTCCTGATAGCGGCTGAATTTTTTCTGTTGTTTTTCGTCAATGCGACTGTCACCTGATATGGCGACAATAATAATCCAAACCATTTTCTTTTCCACAACTGTGATGTCTGGTGTGTTGTGTTCCAGAACTTTGTCAGTCTGGATTCAGAAGTCCCACAGTATCTTTGTGTACTCATTTTCCAATACTTTTGCAGGGTTGTGATCCCACCAGTTCTTTACTGCTGGGAGGTGGTACTTGAGGCATAAGTTCCAATGAATCATTTGGGCCACATAGTTGTGCCTCTGTTTGTAGTCTGTCGGTGCGATTTTCTTACAGCAGCTGAGGATATGATCAATGGTTTCATCGGCTTCCTTGCACAGTCTGCATTTTGGGTCACTTGCCCAGGAGCAAGCCATCAGAACAAATGCAATTAAGGCCAAGATCGAAAAATCAGCCAGTGACCTAAAATGCAGACTGTGCAAGGAAGCCAAAGAAACCATTATTATTATTATTATTATTATTATTATTATTATTATTATTATTATTATTGATACACAACAAGATTAGTACACAGCAAACAAGATCACTATGCTGGCTTTTGCATTTGATCACACGTCAGACACTTCCCAAGTGTCTAGGACTGTGTGATGTATTGGTGAATAATGTGTGCAGATCTGGTAGGGTGGCCTTTTGCAGCTAAAAGATGGTAATTTTGTCAGCATGGATTGTTTTTAAGTGCAGGTCAAGGTCTTTAGGCATGGCACCCAGTCTGACAATCACTACTGAAACCACCTATACTGGCATGATGATGATGATGATGATGATTATTATTATAGACCCCATGGGCCATTTAGTTCAACTCCCTTCTGCCCTGCAGGAAAAGCACAATCAAAGCACCCTCTGAGAGGTGAGATGGAAATAAGATTTTGAAAGCAAGGAAGGTGAGGAAAAAAGGCTTTTGGGGGCAAGGGAGGCTTGGAGGAGGAGGATGGAAGTGCTGAGCTCCTCAGTATACTTCATGGACTTTAAGAACCACTTCTTTATTGTGTCATAAGTGACAAGAACATACTACAAGTCGCTTCTGATGTGAGAGAATTGGCCGACTACAGAGACGTTGCCCAGGGGATGCCCGGATGTGTTATCATCCTGCTGGGAGGCTTCTCCCATGTCCCCGTAAGCTAGAGCTGACAGACAGGAGCTCATCCTATCTCGCAGATTCAAACCGGCAACCTTCAGGTCAGCAACCCAACCTTCAGGTCAACAGTCCAGCTGATATATATGGATATAAATCCCAACTCCCAGTCCTTTCCTACCAGACACAGTGGTGGCAATGAGTAGCCATTGTTGGCTTTATCCTCCATACGTTTTATTTAATCCCCTTTAAAGAGCCATTCTGTATGCATGACTTTCATGGCATCTTGTGACTAAAAATCCTAGTTTGAAGGAAACACTGTGGGAAGGACTTCCTTCACTGAATGACCTAGGCTCCAGTATGAACAGAGAGAAAGAGAGAACAATTCTATCACCTTTTTCGAATCTGTGTCCAATTTTATACATCTTTCTCACATCTCCTCTGATTTTTTTCTAAGTCCCAGATATTGTAACCCTCCCCTCTTCTTTCCACTCATGAAACTATAGTGCAACAGAATAACATATTTTCTTTATGCTTTTATTCTTTCTACTTTCTACAACACAATGCAACATTTCCCCCCTACATCGCTGTATTGCTTGCCGCTGAAGTTGATTTTATGCTGTATATTTTTATTTCTATGGATGTTTTTCATTTGTTT
Source organism: Anolis carolinensis (assembly GCF_035594765.1). Classification (NCBI taxonomy): domain Eukaryota; kingdom Metazoa; phylum Chordata; class Lepidosauria; order Squamata; family Anolidae; genus Anolis; species Anolis carolinensis. Next base: position 176,215,109 of record NC_085842.1, on the reverse strand, counting down.
TACATCATGCATTTCACGGTTGTGTTCCTTCCAGTAATTTCTGACTTATGGCATCTGTAAAGTGAATCTGCTATTATATTATTTCCAATGTGATAAATATATGATTTTTTTTAAAAAACCAATATAGTAGAGTCTCGCTTATCCAACATAAACGGGCTGGCAGAATGTTGGATAAGCTAATATGTTGGATAATAAGGAGGGATTAAGGAAAAGCCTATTAAACATCAAATTAGGTTATGATTTTACAAATTAAGCAGCAAAACATAATGTTATACAACAAATTTGACAGAAAAAGTAGTTCAATATGCAGTAATGCTATGTAGTAATTACTGTATTTACGAATTTAGCACCAAAATATCAAGATGTATTGAAAACATTGACTACAAAAATCCAGAACGTTGGATAAGGGAGTGTTGGATGAGTGAGACTCTACTGTATTTCTACCATAATACATTTATCAGGTTTTATAGTCTCAATATCGCCTTTACTACTTTTTTTGAGGAAAGGAGCACCAAAGTTTGTAATCTTTTGTCTCATGATTATTTTATCTGTAATTTTCATCACTATTTCTGGATCTTGGCTTGGAAAGTGGAGTCACGATATCATGGGAGCCCCCAATGGCACAGTGGGTTAAACTGCTGAGCTGATGAACTTGCTGACCGAAAGGTTGGCAGTTTGAATTTGGGGAGTAGAGTGAGCTCCTGCTATTAGCCCCAGCTTCTGCCAACCTAGCAGTTCAAAAATATGCAAATGTGAGTAGATCAATAGATACTGCTTCTGTGGGAAAGTAACGGCGCTCCATGCAGTCATGCCAACCACTTGACCTAGGAGGTGTCTACGGACAATGCCAACTTTTCGGCTTAGAAATGGAGATGAGCATCAATCCCCAGAGTCAGACATGACTGGACTTAATGTCAGGGGAGAACCTTTACTAATGGGTTCTATCATAAAAACATGCAAAAGGTTTATCAAACTGCAAAAACGTTGTTTTGCGGGACATCCAGCAGCACATTTTGCTATATATTGTCAATGAATATAATTGGATCTCAACCAATTCTACATTCTGTAGTTTATGGCAGCCACAAAAACAAAGTATCTGGAGTATAACAGCTACTTTCAAAGTAAGTATCACACAATTAAACAGGAAATAACACTTTCAAACCAGGAACAGAAAAGTTTTCAAATGTTGTTACAGATTTGTATGGCAGCATAATAACATTGGCAGTTTTATTTTCAGTCCCTTTTTTAATGACATAAACATTATGTCATTAAAATCTAACATAAAATCTGCCTAGTGCACAGCTAGTCTGCAGTGTTGCCAGGTTTTGGGGGGAAAGCAATAAGAGACCATTCAAATTCATGACACGCAGGCTGGACAAAGGAGAAACAGCTATTACCGAGCAAGTGTTCTACCTAAATTCCAAATGCAAGTATTGATTTCAATCAACCTAGCCATGTATTTCTCTGTAAAATTAATACACGACCCACATTCATAAACTGCTTAATGCCTACCTTTCTGCCTTTTTGAGGAATCCAGATCCCAAATCTTGAGATGGGAGCTTCCGATTCTGCCTATGTAAATGCAAAAGCTTTCCAATAAGGGACACCTGGCAACCATACATGTTCACTAGGTAACATTTGCCCCCAAATCCTTTACTAGTCAGTCATTGCTAGCTCATGTGGGATCATCATATGAAAATTAAATATATTCATCTTGCACAGGCCTATGCTGAACCAATTTGGGTTGTGCTTTGAGTGCTGGGCTAAGGCTTTGAATTCTGGGCAACCTGCACGTATCTCTTGGAAATCAGTTACCATCCTTTCATTTGTGCCAGTCTTTACACATTGCATAGGGCCATTTAAAAAGTCACAAGATATATTATTATTTTGCAATATATATGCATCCAAGAAGGATCCCCCGATGGTGCAGTGTGTTAAAGCGCTGAGCTGCTGAACTTGCAGACCGAAAGGTCGCAGGTTCGAATTCGGGGAGCGGAGTGAGCGCCCGCTGTTAGCTCCAGCTTCTGCTAACCTAGCAGTTCAAAACCATGCAAATGTGAGTAGATCAATAGGTACTGCTCCGGCGCGAAGGTAACGGTGCTCCATGCAGTCATGACAGCCACATGACCTTGGAGGTGTCTACGGACAACGCCAGCTCTTTGGCTTAGAAATGGAGATGAGCACCAACCCCCAGAGTTGGACACGAGTAGACTTAATGTCAGGGGAAACCTTTACCTTTACTTTATGCATCCAAGAAGAACTAGTGGTTTGAGAGTTGGACTACAGCTTTGGAAAACAGGGTTCAGACCCCTGCTCTGTTGTGGAAACCCATTTAGTAACAAGTCACACTCTCTCGGCCTCAGAAGAAGACAAGGGCAAACCTCATCCAAAATCTGGCCATGAAAACACCATGATAGGTTTGCCTTTAGCTTAATCATTACTCAGGACAGAGATTGGAGTCAAGAAATTAATCCGAAGGCTAGTAGTTGGAAGGATGGTTTGGAAAGAACTAGGCAAGATCTTGATGTGTAAAGATAGATCACAGAATACCAGTCAGGGTGGTACATGTGGTCGTATTTTCCATTTCCATGTACAATTGTGAAAGCTGAATGATCAGAATCCATACACACAACATGTGCAGGGCTCACTCTATCAGTAGACACAAAGATTATCTCCCATTCATGACCAGTGCACTTCAAGGTTTCCACTGAAATGAATGGAATGATGTCCATCTTAGCTGTACTTTGAGGGCCTTCTACACTGCCAATAGGGACCATGACATATAATCCATATTATCAAAGCAGATAATACACATTATCTGTATTGAACTGGCCATATAATTCAGTTCAAAGAAAATAATCAGTGTAGAAGGGGTCTCAGTTTTATTTCTAGTAGACATTAATTTTCTTGTGGATATTTTACATTGTTTTAGAAGCCACTGTGGTCACACCCTAAGGATAAATCTACCCTCTGCTTCATGGAGTGCATCTACGCTGTAGAATTAGTGTAGTTTGATGCCGTGTTAGTGTCCGTGACTTAATACTACGTGATCCTTGATGTTCTAGTTTTACAAGGTCTTCAGCCTTGTCTGCCAAAGACCGCTGGTGCTTCACCAATGATGACTTCCATGATCCCATGTCAATGGGCTGTAAGCGGTTTCAAACTGCAATAACTGCACAATGTAGATGCAGATCAAAGGAAAGGCAGAATGCAAATAAGGAGGAGGGGGAAGATAAAGAAGGAGAAGAGGAAGAGGATGAAAAGAAAAAGAAAAAAAAGAAAAGTAAGACGAGGAGGGGAGGATGAAAAAGAAGAATATAAGAATGAGAAGACGTAAGAAGAAGAGGGGAAATGAAGAAGAAGTAGTATGAGAAGAAAAAGAGGGGGAGGATGAAAAAGAAGAAGAAGAAGAGAAGAATGAGGAGAAGTAAGAAGAAGAGGGGGAAGATGAAAGAGACAAAGAGGTGGAAGGTGATGAAAATTAAGAACACTGGCTGCCAGTTTGCTACCAAGCACAATTCAAAGTGCTGGCTTTAGCCTATAAAATCTTAAAGCAGCGTGTTGTCGAAGGCTTTCATGGCCGGAATCATAGACTTGTTGTGTGTTTTCCGGGCTATATGGCCATGTTCCAGAAGTATTCTCTCCTGACGTTTCACCCACATCTATGGCAGGCATCTTCAGAGGTTGTGAGGTATATATCCTCACAATATATACCTCACACTCTCTGAGGATGCTTGCCATAGATGTGGACGAAACGTCAGGAGGGAATACTTCTGGAACATGGCCATACAGCCCCAAAAACACACAACAAGCCTCTTAAATCAGCGTTTCTCAACCTGGGGGTCGGGACCTCGAGGGGGGGGGGTCACAAGGAGAGTTCAGAGGGGTCGCCAAAGACCAGTATTTTCTATTGGTCATGGGGTTCTGTGTGGGAGGTTTGGTCCAATTCTATCATTGATGGGGTTCAAAGGGCTCTTTTGTAGGTGAACTATAAATCCCAGCAATGAGAACTCCCAATGGCAAGGTCTATTTTCCCCTAACTCCACCAGTGTTCAAATTTGGGCATACTGAGTATTTGTGCCAAGTTTGGTCCAAATCCATCATTGTGTTCTTTGGATGTAAGTGAACTACAAATCCCAAACTCAAGGTCAATGCCCACCAAACCCTTCCAGTATTTTCTGTTGGTCATGGGAATTCTGTGTGCCAAGTTTGGTTCAATTCCATCATTGGTGGAGTTCCAAATGCTCTTTGATTGCAGGTGAACTATAAATCCCAGCAACTACAACTCACAAATGACAAAATCAATCTCCTCCGAACCCCACCAGTATACAAATTTGGGCATATCGGGAATTCTTCTGCCAAATTTGGTCCAGTGAATGAAAATACATCCTGCATATCAGAAATTTACATTAAAATTAATAAAAGTAGCAAAACGACTGTTATGAAGTAGCAACGAAAATAATTGTATGGTTAGGGGTCATCATAATAAGAGGAACTGTATTAAGAGGTTGCGGCATTAGGAAGGTTGAGAACCACTGCCCTAAACGGTTCCTGGCCAGCTTACCTATCTGAATGTATCTCTCTTCATGAGCCAGCTAGAGCATTAAGATCGGCTGAGGAGGTCGTGGTCTTGGCCCCATTGCCCTCGCAGGCACAAATGGTGGGGACGAGAGACACGGTCTTCTTAGTGGTGGCCCCTCAACTGTGGAACTCCCTCCCCAGTGAGACCAGATCGGCCTCCTCCCTCCCCACGTATAGGAAACTACTCAAAACGTGGCTTTTTAAGCAAGCACTTGGAGAGTAAGATGAAGCAGCCATGGTAACTTTGGGATTGGTGCAATGTCCAATATTTTATTTATTTATTTATTTATTTATTTACAGTATTTATATTCCGCCCTTCTCACCCCGAAGGGGACTCAGGGCAGATCACATTGTACACATATAAGGCAAACATTCAATGCCATATAACATAGAACAGAGACAGACACACGAGACAATTTAAACCTTCTCCAGCTTCCAGCTTCCTGAGGGTATGCTTGATTCCAGCCACAGGGGGAGCAGCTGCTTCATCATCCACTGTGACGGCAACTTCCTCATTCCAGCGGCGGCTGGATGATTTTTATGGTGTTATAAATTAGCCTCCCCACATATAAGTGGTACCTAAATTTCCTTCTTGATAGATGCAACTATCTTTCGGGTTGCTGAGGTCAGCAAGGAGCAGGGGCTATCTTTTTTTATTTTTAATTGTCGGGTGCTCACCCCAACACGGGCTGGCCTTGAACTCATGACCTCTTAGTCAGAGTGATTTATTGCAGCTGGCTGCTAACCAGCCTGCGCCAAAGCCCGGCCCAAATTTGTATTGTCTATGTTTGATGTTTTATAGTTTACTGGGTTTAATCTATTGTTACATGTTATTTTAATTGTGTGTCGTATTTTATATTTTGTGAGGCACTGAATGTTGCTGTTGACTTTGTTGTGAACCGCTTTGAGACCCCCCCAGGGGTTGAGAAAAAGGGTCTGGAAATGAAATACACACATAAGGGGCTGGGCTGTGGCGCAGGCTGGTGAGCAGCCAGCTGCAATAAATCACTCTGACCAAGAGGTCATGAGTTCGAGGCCAGCCCGTGGCGAGGTGAGCACCTGACAATTAAAAATTAAAAAATAGCCCCTGCTCGTTGCTGACCTAGCAACCCGAAAGATAGTTGCATCTATCAAGTAGGAAATTAAGATACCACTATAAAGTGAGGAGGCTAATTTAACTAATTTATGACTCCATAAAAATAATCCAGCCACCGTTGGAATGAGGAAGTGCCGTCGCAGTGGATGATGAAGTTGCTGCTCCCCCTGTGGCCGGAATCAAACATCCCCTCAAGAGAAGGTTAAATTGCCTCTGCGTCTGTCTCTGTCTTTGTTCTATGTGTATATGGCATTGGATGTTTGCCTTATATGTATACAATGTGATCCGCCCTGAGTCCCCTTCAGGGTGAGAAGGGCAGAATATAAATACTGTAAATAAATAAATAAGAGGAAGGGGGAAGAAGAAGAAAAAGAAGAGCCAAGAGAAGAAGGAGAGGAAGAAAGAGAAGATGGGGAGGAAGGGGAAAAGAAGAGGAAGGAGGAGGAGCAAGAAGTAGGAGAGAGAGAAGAGGAAGAAGAAGGAAAGGAAGAAGATGGGGAGGAAGGGGGAAGAAGAGGAGGAGAGAGGAGGAGCAAGAAGTAGAAGAGAGAGAAGAGGAAGAAGAAGGAAAGGAAGAAGAAGGGGAGGAAGGGGGAAGAAGAGGAGGAGAGAGGAGGAGCAAGAAGTAGAAGAGAGAGAAGAAAACAAAAAAGAAGGAAAGGAAGAAGAAGGGGAGGAAGGGGAAAGAAGAGGAGGAGGGAGGAGGAGCAAGAAGTAGGAGAGAGAGAAGAGGAAGAAGAAGGAAAGGAAGAAGATGGGGAGGAAGGGGGAAGAAGAGGAGGAGGGAGGAGGAGCAAGAAGTAGGAGAGAGAGAAGAGGAAGAAGAAGGAAAGGAAGAAGATGGGGAGGAAGGGGAAAGAAGAGGAGGAGGGAGGAGGAGCAAGAAGTAGGAGAGAGAGAAGAGGAAGAAGAAGGAAAGGAAGAAGATGGGGAGGAAGGGGGAAGAAGAGGAGGAGGGAGGAGGAGCAAGAAGTAGGAGAGAGAGAAGAGGAAGAAGAAGGAAAGGAAGAAGATGGGGAGGAAGGGGAAAGAAGAGGAGGAGGGAGGAGGAGCAAGAAGTAGGAGAGAGAGAAGAGGAAGAAGAAGGAAAGGAAGAAGAAGGGGAGGAAGGGGGAAGAAGAGGAGGAGAGAGGAGGAGCAAGAAGTAGAAGAGAGAGAAGAGGAAGAAGAAGGAAAGGAAGAAGAAGGGGGAAGAAGAGGAGGAGAGAGGAGGAGCAAGAAGTAGGAGAGAGAGAAGAAAACAAAAAAGAAGGAAAGGAAGAAGAAGGGGAGGAAGGGGAAAGAAGAGGAGGAGGGAGGAGGAGCAAGAAGTAGGAGAGAGAGAAGAGGAAGAAGAAGGAAAGGAAGAAGATGGGGAGGAAGGGGGAAGAAGAGGAGGAGGGAGGAGGAGCAAGAAGTAGGAGAGAGAGAAGAGGAAGAAGAAGGAAAGGAAGAAGAAGGGGAGGAAGGGGGAAGAAGAGGAGGAGAGAGGAGGAGCAAGAAGTAGAAGAGAGAGAAGAGGAAGAAGAAGGAAAGGAAGAAGAAGGGGAGGAAGGGGGAAGAAGAGGAGGAGAGAGGAGGAGCAAGAAGTAGAAGAGAGAGAAGAAAACAAAAAAGAAGGAAAGGAAGAAGAAGGGGAGGAAGGGGAAAGAAGAGGAGGAGAGAGGAGGAGCAAGAAGTAGGAGAGAGAGAAGAGGAAGAAGAAGGAAAGGAAGAAGATGGGGAGGAAGGGGGAAGAAGAGGAGGAGAGAGGAGGAGCAAGAAGTAGGAGAGAGAGAAGAGGAAGAAGAAGGAAAGGAAGAAGAAGGGGAGGAAGGGGGAAGAAGAGGAGGAGAGAGGAGGAGCAAGAAGTAGGAGAGAGAGAAGAGGAAGAAGAAGGAAAGGAAGAAGAAGGGGAGGAAGGGGGAAGAAGAGGAGGAGAGAGGAGGAGCAAGAAGTAGAAGAGAGAGAAGAAAACAAAAAAGAAGGAAAGGAAGAAGAAGGGGAGGAAGGGGGAAGAAGAGGAGGAGAGAGGAGGAGCAAGAAGTAGGAGAGAGAGAAGAGGAAGAAGAAGGAAAGGAAGAAGATGGGGAGGAAGGGGGAAGAAGAGGAGGAGGGAGGAGGAGCAAGAAGTAGGAGAGAGAGAAGAGGAAGAAGAAGGAAAGGAAGAAGAAGGGGAGGAAGGGGGAAGAAGAGGAGGAGAGAGGAGGAGCAAGAAGTAGAAGAGAGAGAAGAAAACAAAAAAGAAGGAAAGGAAGAAGAAGGGGAGGAAGGGGAAAGAAGAGGAGGAGGGAGGAGGAGCAAGAAGTATAATATAATAATAACTAGCTGTGCCCGGCCACGCGTTGCTGTGGCAAAGTGGTGGTGGTATTGGTTAAAAATTGTTGTGTAATTTTTATTTGACGTTATTTGTAATTTTTTTATTAATTTATTATAAGTTATCTTTTATTTATTATATTTTATTATTTTCTTGTATTATTTTTAGTTATTTTCTGTTATTATAGTATTTTATTGTATTCATTTTTTAGTGTTTTTAATTATTTTTTAGTGTTTTTTATTATTTTTTATTGGGTGGCTACGAGACCAGGTTGGAGGAGCTTAGCCTTCTAACTGGCAGCAATTGGATAAAAGCAATTATTCCTCTCTCTCTCTAATTAGGACTTTATTTTTCTTTTCTTTTTGTTGTATCAACCTAGAGCCGTGGATGATGGGTTGTGTTGTCAAATTTCGAGGTTGGGGGGCCTGTAGTTTTGTTGTTTTGTGGGTCGCCGTGATGCCATCACTCTTTTATATATATAGATAATACAGTAGAGTCTCACTTATCCAACACTCGCTTATCCAACGTTCTGGATTATCCAACGCATTTTTGTAGTCAATGTTTTCAATATATCGTGATATTTTGGTGCTAAATTCATAAATACAGTAATTACTACATAGCATAACTGCCTATTGAACTACTTTTTCTGCCAAATTTGTTGTCTAACATGATGTTTTAGTGCTTCGTGTTGTCGAAGGCTTTCATGGCCGGGATCACAGGGTTGTTGTATGTCTTTCGGGCTGTGTGGCCATGTTCCAGAAGCATTCTCTCCCGACGTTTCGCCCACATCTATGGCAGGCATCCTCCTGCCATAGATGTGGGCGAAACGTCGGGAGAGAATGCTTCTGGAACATGGCCACACAGCCCGAAAGACATACAACAACCCTGTTTTAGTGCTTCATTTGTAAAATCATAACCTAATTTGATGTTTAATAGGCTTTTCCTTAATGCCTCCTTATTATCCAACATATTCGCTTATTCAACATTCTGCCGGCCCGTTTATGTTGGATAAGTGAGACTCTACTGTAACTTTATTTTTATTACCCCCCCCCCCCCCCCATCTCCCCGAAGGGACTCGGGGCGGCTTACATGGGGCCTGGCCCGATAAAGCAAACAAATAACAGTAACAAAGCAATAAAACAATTATCCCAGTAAAAAAACACCAACATCAATAAAAACAATCGTTAAAGTCAACAAGCAGGATGCAGTGTTAAAAACAGGAGACTAAGTAGAAGAGAGAGAAGAAGAAGGGGAAAAAGAAGGAAAGGAAGAAGGGGAGGAAGGGGGGCAGAGGAGTAAGGAGAAAGAGAAAACGAGGAGGAGGAAAGAGACAGAGGAGGAGGCGACAGGCTCAAGGACCCCCTTCTCCTTCACGCTCAAGACTCGTGGTGACCTTCAGGAGAGCGGAGAGTTAGAGAAGAGCATCCTGCTGCGTTGGGATGCTGGAGGCTCCCTCCTTGGGTGCCTGCTGTCCGGAGAAGTCTCCCTTGGGGTCTCTGAAGCCTTCTGCCCCTCCGCTCCTGCCTCAGTCTCCCTGATGAGGAGGAGGAGGAGGAGGAAGGAGGGCTCTTCTTCCTTTCGCGCCGCCCTCCTCCTCCTCCCCCGGGAGAAAGGGCCAGCCATAAAACCCGGCGGCGGAGGCGCCTTCCACGTTCACTCCACTGCCGCCCTTCCCGCGGTCCGGACCCGGCTCTGCCTGCCTTTGCAGCCTCTCGAGGTGAGACTCCGCGGAAGGTGGGAGGGAGAGGGCTTCCTGGTGTGGGGGGTTGATCTCAAGGGGGCGAAATGTCTAAGCTCCCGCAAAAGAGATCCGCTCCGGGTTTTAGTCCGAACTCCAAAGAAGCCAACGCGGCCGGGAGGCTTTGAAAGAAGAAGCAGAGTGGGCATCGGTAGGAACGCAGATTGACTCCATTGCAATGGCTCGGCGCTAGGGATTGCTGGCTGGCTCTACACTGCCCTATATCCCCGCATTTTATGCTTCTCTGCTAGTGGAGACTGACTGAGGCCCCTTCCACACAGCTGAATAAATTCCCACATTATCTGCTTTGAACTAGGATATATGGCAGTGTGGACTCAGATATCCTACCCTGTTTCCCCTAAAATAAGACATCCCCGAAAAATAAGACCTAGTAGAGGTTTTGCTGAATTGCTAAATATAAGGCCTCCCCCGAAAGTAAGACCTAGCAAAGTTTTTTGTTTGGAAGCATGCCTGGTGCCCACCAAACAAAACACCATAGCATGCAGGGATTGGTAAATGTACATACCAGTTGTATATGGAAATAATGGTAGTACAGTAGAGTCTCACTTATCCAACGTAAACGGGCCGGCAGAACGTTGGATAAGCGAATATGTTGGATAATAAGGAGAGATTATGGAAAAGCCTATTAAACATCAAATTAGGTTATGATTTTACAAATTAAGCACCAAAACATCATGTTATACAACAAATTGGACAGAAAAAGTAGTTCAATACACAGTAATGCTATGTAGTAATTACTGTATTTACGAATTTAGCACCAAAATATCACGATATATTGAAAACATTGACTACAAAAATGCGTTGGATAATCCAGAATGTTGGATAAGCAAGTGTTGGATAAGTGAGACTCTACTGTAACAAGAAATTCTTGACAGAAGTCACAGTTTGTCTGGTTTGGTTATGTTAGTTTGTGATGACAACTACTGTACAGTATATAATAAATGTTCATTGTTTTGTTCAACAATAAATGTGAATTCTTCTTCATGGAAAAATAAGACATCCCCTCAAAATAAGACCTAGCGCATCTTTGGGAGCAAAAATTAATATAAGACACTGTCTTATTTTCGGGGAAACACGGTAGTTCAAAGCAGATATTGTAAATTATTTAGCCTTGATAGGTAAAGGTTTTCCCCTGACCTGGGGGTTGGTGCTCATCTCCATTTCTAAGCCGAAGAGCCAGCGTTGTCCATAGACACCTCCAAGGTCATGTGGCTGGCATGACTGCATGGAGCGCCCTTACCTTCCCGCCGGAGCAGTACCTATTGATCTACTCACGTTGGCATGTTTTCAAACTGCTAGGTTGGCAGGAGCTGGGGCTAACAGCGGGCGCTCATTCCGCTCCCGGGATTTGAACCTGGCACCTTTCAGTCTGCAAGTTAAGCAGCTCAGCGCTTTATAGTGTATTGTACAGGTTTTATATGTGTGTTTTATTGTAAGCCGCCCTGAGTCCCCTGTTGGGTGAGAAGGGCAGGATATAAATATTGTAATAAATAACACACTGCGCCACCACATTCTGGGTTATATGGCTGTGTGGAAGGACCCTCAGGCCCCTTCCATCACAGCTGAACGCAAAGCCACATTATCTGCTTTGAACTGGAATATATGGCAGTGTGGCCCTTGGTGGCACTGTGTGTTAAAGCACTGAGCTGCTGAACTTGCGGACCAAAAGGTCCCAGGTTCAAATCCAAGGAGCGGAATGAGCGCCCGCTGTTCGCCCCAGCTCCTGCCAACCTAGCAGTTCGAAAACATGCCAATGTGAGTAGATCAATAGGTACCGCTCCGGCAGGAAGGTAAGGGCGCTCCATGCAGTCATGCCGGCCACATGACCTTGGAGGTGTCTATGGACAACGCCAGTTCTTCAGCTTAGAAATGGAGATGAGCACCAACCCCCAGAGTCGGTCACAACTGGACTTAACTTCAGGGGAAACCTTTACCTTTTACTGGACTCAGGTCCCTTCCACACAGCCATATAACCCAGAATATCAAGGCAGAAAATCCCACAGTATCTGCTTTGAACTAGGTTATCGGAGTCCACACTGCCATATATTCCAGTTCAAAGCAGATAATGTGGGATTTTCTGCCTTGTTATTCTGGGATACAGGGATGTGTGGAAGAGTCCTCAGTTTAAAACAGATATTTTGGGATTTCCTGCCTTGATATTCTGGGGGCCCTTCCATGCAGCCATAAAACCCAGAATATCAAGGCAGAAAATCCCACAATATCCCACAATATCTACTTTGAACTTTGTTACTGCCAGTTGGAAGGGCCCTGGGTTATATGGCTATGTGGTAGCTAAAGGTAAAGGTTTTTCCCCTGACCTTAAGTCCAGTCATGTCTGACTCTGTGGGTTAGTGCTCATCTCCATTTCAAAGCCAAAGAGCCGCAGTTTGTCCATAAACACCTCCAAGGTCATGTGGCTGGCATGACTGCATGGATCGCCCTTATCTTCCCGCTGGAGCAGTACCTATTGATCTACTCACATTTGCATGTTTTCGAACTGCTAGGTTGGCAGAAGCTGGGGCTAATAGCGGGAGCTCGCTCTGCTCCCTCGATTTGAACCACTGATCTTTCGGTCAGCAAGTTCAGCAGCTCAGTGGTTTAATCCACTGCGCTACCAGGGGCTTCAGTTGTGTGAACTGTGTATTAGGATCCTCATATAATCCAATTCATCTTGGACCAGGTCCTAGAATATAAGGCAGTGTAGATCCAGCTGAAATCTCATGATCCCTTAACCTTGAGCCATGACAGATAAAGTGGGTAACTTGGGGCCCTTCCACACAGCCATATAACCCAGAATATCAAGGCAAAAAATCCCGCAAGATATGCTTTGAACTGGGTTATATGAGTCCACACTGCCATATATTCCAGTTCAAATCAGATAATGTGAGATTATATTCAGCTGTGTGGAAAGAGCCTTAGACTATATCCCAAAATCTGATCCCAGAATATTGTCTTATCCTAGATTATCTAGCAATGTAGACTAATATATTACAGTAGAGTCTCACTTATCCAAGCTAAACGGGCCGGCAGAAGCTTGGATAAGCGAATAACTTGGATAATAAGGAGGGATTAAGGAAAAGCCTATTAAACATCAAATTAGGTTATGATTTTACAAATTAAGCACCAAAACATCCTGTTATGCAACAAATTGGACAGAAAAGGTGGTTCAATATGCAGTAATGTTATGATGTAATTACTGTATTAACGAATTTAGCACCAAAATATCATGATATATTGAAACATTGACTCCAAAAATGGCTTGGATTATCCAGAGGCTTGGATAAGCGAGGCTTGGATTAGTGAGACTCTACTGTATTATTATTATTATTATTATTATTATTATTATTATGAAAAAGGTTTGGATCATTGATGTTGCCATCCCAGGTGACAGTCGCATTGACGAAAAACAACAGGAAAAACTCAGCCGCTATCAGGATTGAACTTCAAAGACTCTGGCAGAAACCAGTGCAGGTGGTGCCGGTGGTGATGGGCACACTGGGTGCCGTGCCAAAAGATCTCAGCCGGCATT